>NW_008796043.1:1670338-1763251 GCF_000699145.1 Aptenodytes forsteri
GCGATTTTCCCCCCAGAAAAACAAAAAAAAAAAAAAAAAAGGTTGCTACTATAAGCAGATAGAGGCAAAAGGCAGAAAGGAAAGCAAGAACAAGCTAGTCCTTCATTCTCTAGTTGTGCCCTATACTTCTCTGTAAGCAATATGTTCCTCTCTTGCATATGCAACAAATTTGTGTTGTGCCCCTGTTGCATTCCTAGCTTTCCCCCAAAGAAATTAATCTTTAATACGTCATCTTATTACCAGGATCAGCTGTACATGGCTGTTCAGTACTGAACAGATTATTTTGGGTTACATGCATGTCATTAATCAATTGGCTTTGGTTTTTTGCATGAGTCTGTCTCTCAGTATGTTGCCATTACTGTCTTTTTTCCTCTAATCTGTACTTCTGAAGGTGTAAATGATTGGTCAGACTCTCATGATCAGAATAGAAGGAGTGACAGGACTGTCTTCTCTCACTTATTCTGGCATATGACTGTAGTGACTGAGCAACACAAACTGAAGGAGGGAGAGCCTAAATTTGTCTCAAACGATGGAGACAAGTGAGTTGGAGTTCCCTCCTCCACTGCTTCCACCAACTGATTTTTAATCTCCTTCCCAAACATTTGCACTTCTGCCATGCTCAGACTAGAAAGGAGAAAGGTGGGAGAACCTCTGAAATGCCATTGTGTAGGAATGAAGTAGGAAGAGGAAATCAGCAAAGGGAAGAACTTAGATAAATTCGGAAAGAGCACACCAAGAAAAGTCCATTATTAAACCATTTTCCTCTCTTGTCCCCATCATCATTTTTAGTTCCTCATTATTTTCCACTTTTGTTCTGTGCACTGTGTTGTTCTTACTCATATGAGTTAGGATAAAAAATGCTGCTCCTCCCTCCTTATTAGAAAATACAGGTCCACAGCTCAGCATATAACTATGTGTTTAATAAGTCCATCTGCAGTGTAGCCTTAGGCAGACTTTATAGGGAGTTGCTGAGTTCCTGGACCTCAAAGAGCACTCTTTTGCCAAAGTCCCGACAAGAATGGGACAGAGGCATCCTTCGTCTTCATTGCTTTCTTTCTCTTTACCTAGTGAAAACAAATGCTTCTCTCCTTTGCTGCTGCTGCTCTTGCGACACACAAACCCTGCAGTGGTGATGTATTATTATCCCTACATCTGTCTCTGCTGTTACTCTCTGGAAGTTTCTTTTGAAACTTTGTACAACCTGGAAGCCTCTTGCGTAGCTTCCATTTCCAGCTTTCCTGGGATACAGAGAGACAGGGGAGCAAGGTGAAAGTAAGTGTGAAAAAAGAATAATTCTTATCTCCTGACTTCCTGATATAACTTGAACTCTTGCGCCTGTGAATGTGTTTGGTCCTTGGGAACATTGCTCTGCAGATAGAAAAAGCTTGCATATACCTGAGCTGTTATGGAGGAGTAGAAAACTGTCATAGTAAAGAGTGACAGGAAGAAAAAGGCGGTGGAGTAAAGGGGCAGGTACAAAGTCTTTAGATTCTCTGTAGTCGTAGTTCTCTTAGCAAGGGTTTCACCTGTAGCTGACAGTCATAGATTCAAGGGATGTTGTTCACAAATAAGCACATAATTTCCCAGTGTAGATTCATGCTTTGGGACTTGAGAAAATAGCCTTATTGTGATTGAAGAAGAAAACAGGTTATTGAACCCTTTTGGTGTCACAGCTTAAATTTATGGCAAGAGGGAGCAGAGGGAAATTTAGGGAGGAAGATGTGAAGGAAATAGTATGAAAGTCAAAAGAACAATGCAAGAGGAGAATGAAGCATTAAGAACTAAATGCGTAATGAGTTCAAAGAGAAAGAAAAGAATGAAATATTTTAGGAGAAAGCTTGGAAAAAAATGGTTTAAACTGAACCAAGGGGCATGAACAGAAGAAATAAAAAAGGAGGAAGAAAAAGAACAAAGATTGTGGCAGTTTTCTAACTCATTGTAGATGTTTGACAAGGGGCCTGTGACTAAACCAGTGAATTGCATGTGGCTTGTATTCCCTGGTTTGTATTCCTCACTGCTAAAGTGAAGAAGGGGATTCTTCTACTTAGGTTTTCCAGCAGCAATATGCTCAAGATTAAAATAGAGCATGCGATGAGGCCATGTTGACAAGAAACCCTGCTCTTCTGTATTTATGACAGCATTAGTTCCCCGCATACAGATACCCCTAAGAAATTAAAATCCTAGAAATAAAACAGTAAGCTTAGGACATTTAAACTACTACTCAATAAATTATTTCACTCCTGTATCTCAATTCTTGTTTTTGCTGACAATAACTTCATACCTAAGTCAGACTTCAGATGCCATGACTGCAGTTGTAGTATTCAACAACTACTTCTCTTTTGAAAGCTAGCAGCAGTTTGGGATATTTTCTAACAATAAGGGTAGCACTGTTGGCCAGTAAGTGGGCTCTTTGAAGGATAGACTGAGTTTTGTCAGGGATTCTGCTGTTTCCTTGCAGGAGAGTTGCTATGAAACTCGACTGTTTGTTGCACCCCTGCTGACATGCTCAGTTATGTCTTACTCTTCTGTCACTTAGATGAGGACAGGCTGCAAAGAGAGGGGTGAGAGTCTTGAGGCTTGCATTGTGATTGTCATTGTGATATTCAAGTTTATAAAGGTCTTCTCCATCTTAGTTACTTCCTAAATGTGTTGCCTACATTAGAGGTTTCATTCTCAGTTTAAATAGAACAAGAAGAAATTAATAGCCCAGTGTTTTTGCAAAATAGTTTGTAGCTCTTACCAGCCAGTTGTCTAACAGTTGACCGAAGAATTGGTGGTCAAAAATGCTCACTACCTGCCTGTAATGTGAACATCAGTGGTCACTGAAATATACTGAAGTATATTTCATAAGAAAAATGTTCCCTCATTCCCATATAAACTGTTGCTATTTCATTTAAAAAAGAAAGCAAACAAAAAAACCTGACAAATGGAAGGCTGTGGAATCTGGGTGGAAACTGTAAAGGTTCTTGGCAAAAGGTCAAAATTTCACCAAAAATTAGAGATGGTAGTTTTCCAATGGAAGTTTTTGATTGATGCATTTTGACAAAAGCACAAGAACTACATGGGGCACTCCCAGGCTCTTGGTTTCACAAAGCTATGGTAGTACCTGCAAAGTATGCTAATGCTGTCCTTAGGAGACCACTCATGAAGTTTCATTACCTTTGATAATAAGGTAGGTTTTCTTCTTTTTCATAAGGTAGGCTCTTACAAGAGTATAACATCCTCATTCAGATCTTCTGGTTTGATTTTGGGTGTACTATAGGAAATGTTTAAATCCTCTACTGGCTCACAGTTTGCAGAAATCCAGAAGTTTGTGATGGAGCTTTCCTATGTGGCAGCCTCTATTTCTCAAATTCACAGAAACTCTGTCAGATCCTTTTAAAGCTTCAAAATAGCGGTGTATGATGCCAAAAATAATTTAGGCTTTTATTTGAGTCTGTCACCATTTAGCTTTGACTTTTCAGCTCCCACAAAGGACATTGTATTTTTGCCAAAAACACAGCAGCCACATTTTGCAATATGACCCATTATTGGGGGTTATATAACTATGGTTTTTTAGTATTTGGTCTTCCTACATCAGTGACAGGAGTTCTAGAATTCATTAATAAAACAACTTTGTAAAATAAAAGCTGTGAGAAGTAGGCAAGTCTCCTGCTCTGTTAAATAGGCTCTGCCCTGGTACTCTTGACACTGGTGGGCTAGGGAGGTTTGGACACGCTTATTCTGATCCTCCCAAGAATTCTTCCCCTCCAGAATGGCTGGAGAAGGAGCGGGAGCCTTCCTGAAGGTGCTGAATCAGGTAATAAGAGATTGGTTGTGGTTGAATTAGAAAGAAGCTCATTAAGCTATCGCCTCTAAATATACTTCATTCTTCTACTTGACTGAGAATTCTCAGTTGCCTCTCTGTTTTTACTCTCTACTTAATTTCTGAGGTTATTTCTATTAGGGCAAAGTGATGTATTTCAATAATGTTGGTCAATACCAGTGGGGATAGACCTAGGGTAGACTATATTTTAGCTAAAGGGAGAAAATATACCACCACAGGAAGATCTGTGTTTCAGGGGGTCTTTCAATTATTTCTTATCTTTCAATTATCCAAACTTCTATCTATCCAGATAAATCCTGCTGGAATGAAAGTGTCTGGGTAATTTACAGTTTACTCTGCTTATTGCTAATAAATGTGCTTCTGTTGAAAGGAGTATTATAAGCAAACAGATGATACAATATAGACTGGCTAATTACCAAGAAAGAATGAGTAGGTAGTCTTAGGAACAGTCACTGTTCTCTCAGTGACTACTGTAATGACTCAGGAGAAAAGACCATGTCAAAAATAATTCAGGAGAAAAATATTTTTATTTCTTAGTTCCTAATGTAAATAACTGAACAGTTGTCTTTCTGGAGCTCACGTTGTTAACACAGAGCAAACAGAAAAGATCTTTTAATATTTCAGTGTAATACAAGTTTTGTGTAAAAATGTCTTATACAATCTACTCCACAACACTTTACATGTTAGATAACGCTTTTATAGAGTCAAACCTATGAAACCCTAGATTTCAGCTCTCCATTCTTCCAGTAAAAATGCTGTTATCCTCATGCTCCAAATAGCAGAATTATACACAATGACTCCTTCCCATTATCAGGGGTGAAATTTTATGAAGTAGCTGGAAAGGCCAATTGTGGTGTAACAAGGGGAGCAAACTGGTCATAGTCAGATGCAAAGATATGGGTAAGATGAGCAAATGTGTGACAAGTTTATAAAAATGAGGTTAATTGCATCTTGAAATAAATGCTGAGATGCTGGAATTGTATTTGAGACTTCACAGTCTTTTCTGTAATGAGAAAAAAATGATGGGCAGTAAAGTTCCACACACATGACAGTATGAAGGTTTGAAGGGGCCGTGTAAAAAGGATAATAATAGTGAAGTCTGGAAGAGAGAAAGGCAGTGACAAGTTTATAAAAATGAGGTTAATTGCATCTTGAAATAAATGCTGAGATGCTGGAATTGTATTTGAGACTTCACAGTCTTTTCTGTAATGAGAAAAAAATGATGGGCAGTAAAGTTCCACACACATGACAGTATGAAGGTTTGAAGGGGCCGTGTAAAAAGGATAATAATAGTGAAGTCTGGAAGAGAGAAAGGCATAGGATTTAAGAGGGATTGTGGGAAAAATGGCTTATTAATGAAAAATAGTAGAAAGCTGGACTTCTATCTATAAAAACTGAAAGAGGATTGCTTAGGATAATAGCTGAACCTTAGTTTTCCAGTTATTCCTCCTGCTTTACTGTTTTAATTGAGGAGAAAAAGATAGGAACATTTGAATTCATAGTTTCATCTCTTTTAACGCCAAAAGGGCATGTATGTGCCCAATGTATTTTATGTTTTCTAATGTGTTATTTATATTACACGTTATAGATTTAATGTAAAAAAAAAAAAACCACTACCTCCTGTCGGCAAGTTCCGTGCAATATGGAAAACTCACAGTTTCCGCAGGAAAGAAAGTGGAACTCTAAGAATCCAATATTCATTTCAAATATAATTTAAAGGGGAAGATATAGGACATAAATTTTCCCTTAACCTTACAGGCTTAATCTTTTAATTTTGTTTATATGTCAAATAAAATGCATGCTTCTTACTCATAGTCAGTTCACCGAAAACCAGTGTGTTACACTTTTTTCAAAAACCTTGTCATATGTAGAATCAGTTAAACATGTAAATGTGAAATAAAAAGTTAAAATCGAGTTCTAATTTAATTGACAATTCTGGACAAAAAAAGTCTTCAATCAAACATGGTGTCATCAGAATATTCTAATCCCTTTCTGTATCATAGGAATGGTTTCTATAAAAATATGTATACACAATAGCACATGGGAAAATAGGCGGAAAAGCACACCTAATTTGCAAGAGTAATTGCTGACATTGTAGACTTTTGTGTATTCAGTGGTACAGGGCGAAAGACTGAGATGTAGAAAGAGAAGGAAGAAAGGGTTGGAGGTACAACTGAGGGGATGAGCAGAACTCTGTCAGCTTTAGATCATGGTTTTATTTACTCATTAAAAAATTTTGTTTGGTAACTCATAGATGTGGAGGCAGATTTCTAGAATAGAATCATGTATAGCCAGCAGAGTGTTTGCATCTCGGCCTACCTCACAACTCCTTTCCTTTCCATGCAATATGGAAACCTGTGCTACTGTCTTGCCAACTCTTCAAAAATCTCTTCAGCTCACAGGAGTGCTGTGGTTTGTGGGTGTTTAATGTAACAACTGAAGGAATTACACACTATCCAACTAAATGTAAATGTAAAATGTAATGTAAATGTGAAAAATGAAACTTCATTTAAAAAAAAAATAATCTGCTACGCTTCCTTCAGAGGCTTTTTTCCCTGAAAAGGTGGGGTCTTTTGTTCCCTTCTGACATTTTTAAAAAATCACAAAGCTATGATTTTCCAATTTTTGGTCATTACAGATAACCAGCCTCATTAATTAACTTTCTGTCACTGAATAACTTTTGGTCCAGTAATCAACAGCCGCCTTTGTACACTCACTGAGATAGCCAAGAGTCTCTTGCTGTCAGTTGCTGGGAGAAGCCTCCTGCAATGAGTTCATGTGGCACCATCCTCCAGACCATGTCTGATGGCCACACACCAGTGTCTGAGCCTATCAGGCATTGGCGCACTATGGTAGACTTTATATTTATTAATGTTCTGGATTACTTCTGCTTTATTTCTCACAAAATAACAGCATGACTTCTGTTGGCAACTGTGGGGTTTCTGCATTACTGTCTTTTGCATGTATGGGGTATTCTTTTATCTTGCAAATAAAGTGATAAGCTTTTTCTGCTGTAAGCATATTAGAAATCAGTCAAGCAATAAATGAGTATATTTTCCATAGAAAGGCCTCAAATGGAATACACTTTGGAGTTTTGGGAGTTGCTCGTTGAGAAAGTTTCAGACCAAATAAAGAATATCCAGAGCAGACCAGTAAGAATGATTACGAATCTGGAAAACATGAGTTTCATAGCATGAATGAATTTATTGGGAAGAGAAGATTGAGGGGAAGGGACATGATAACAGTCTTCAAATGTCTGAAAGATTCTTGTAAAGAGGGAAGAGAATGCTCTCTTCTCCAGGTACACCTGTCCTCCATTGCGGTATGTGGTAGATAGGTGAAAAAAAATAGGCTTAGTACTCTTTATGAAAGTCAGAGGTGGGTGTTAAGAATATTTTAATAATTCTGAAGATAGTGAAACACTGATGCAGATTGTCTGGGGGATGCATGGCATCCTGTCACTGGAAGTCTTAAAATAATAACCAGACAAACAGTGATCAGGAAGACCTTCTGACCTTGTTCTGTGGCAGCAAGATGAACTAGATGACACTGTGATGTCCTCCCAGGTCTTTTATTGTATGATTTGACACTCACCTTACTTCAGGCAGCTTTTGTTGCTGACTTGTAATGTATTGGAAAGATGTTGATATTTCATGTCACAAGCTCCTGATAGCAGGTTGTTAGGCAAGAACCTTTACTTTCATTTTTGTAAAGCAGAAGTGTCTAATACTATTGCAAGGAAGAGATTAAAATAAAGAACTTCAAACCTACAGCAAAGGGCAGGGACAAAGTGGCCAGAATATATCTGTCAACATCTCAGTATTTTTAAGACAACTTAATAATCATCTAAATGTTTGGGAGAGGCAATACTCTTGGCCTTAGCCTTGGCCTCATTTGTTCTGCTTGAATAATTTCTCATTTTACATTGCTGTCACCTTCTTTTCCAACACACATTTGTTAAACACAAAGGTTTCACCTGTGAAACATCTTGTGTCTACTAAGGCTTCCACTCCATGATTGCTTTAATCTTGCATTGCTGTCAACAGAGATGTGTATGCTCCCTCTATCCCTTCCATGCTCACACTTTCCTGTCAGCACAAAGGTTTGGGCTTTCAGGTGGTGAACTGGAATCAAGAACTGACCCTGGTCTTAAACAGACTGGCAAAAGAAAAAAAAAACAAACAATCCCAAAACATTTTAACCAGGATCACTTCTCCAGTCTAGTTCACTGCAGGACCATAAAAATGTATGTGTCAAGGGGCGTACAGGAATCTGAATGAACAGGTTCCTGTCTGGCAAAGGTGGGAGCAGCCTTTTGAAAGGACAGTGCAAGACCTAAAATTGTGGAACGTGTACTAAGGAAAAGTTGTCCTCTGCTGTCCTACTCTATGTTTTTTTAGCACTGCAGCTGCTTAATAGAGTACCAAAAGAAAATGCTCATCAGCTTTTGCACAACTGCGGAGTCAACACAAGTGAGAGAAACAGTCTGTTCCTTCTCTGACTTGATATTGATCTGTGTAGAAATACAAAAAGGTAGAAATTTTATTCTTAACTGAGCTTTTGTAACCTCTTCCCTCAGTTTGCCAATACAACAGCTAGGAAAAAACCTACCTTTTTTTCCTGGTACTGTACACAATCTTCAAATCCACGATGAATAAATATGGATTCCTGCCATGCAACTTTCTCAGAGTATGTTGTTCTCCACGGTTCATTTAAGATGCTGAAGTTGTTCTTGAAATGAATATTTTGGAGAAGACATTGGACAAGGCTCTCTATGGAATGTTTTCTTTAAAAAAAAAAATACTATTGCATTTTTGAGAGACACAGCTAATCAATTTTGGCCTGAATTTCTTTCCTTCACAAAAGCAAATCTCAATCCTGGTGCATAATTTCTGATCTTGGCATCCAGCCCAAACATATGTACATACTAAAATCAGTTTTGCATCTGTTTAACTTTATGCACGAGTAGTCTAATTGGATTTAGTCTGATGAAATGACTCATGTGAAATCAAGTGTTTGCAGAACAAGGGTTTCAGACAGTAGGGTTCTTCAGGGCAGTAGCTTCTACAGCTTTATGTGGTGCCTAGCACATGAAATGGCTTTTTGATTATCTAGAAGCCCTCTGCATGCTGTATAGCTGTAGTATGAGGTGAAATGAAGAAGTACAAAAGAACAAGTCTTGCAGTCTAGGTCAGATCTTCTGCTGCGTAGCACTTGGACACAATTACAATAATTGTAACAATTAATTAATTGTAACTTTCTTTTTTAAAAATTTTCTTCTGGGAATCTCTTCAGGATCAAGGAAAATCACTCTTCTTATTCCTTCATAACAGGCTACCAGGCTGCAGCTGTTGGCCTTCTGGTAGCCATTGGTCGGGTTAAATACTGTTGCTTATATATGCTAGACACTCTGATAAGTTATAGCCGTCATCTCCTATCAGGATGGAACCATATTCTTCTGGAGCCTGATAACTCAATGGATTCAACACCTCCTGCAGGGACGAGTTATCTAAATGGGCAGCAATGTAGATATTAATCATCTTCCCAGAACAAAATATCAGTGTGTCAAGAAAAGGAACAGGGTTTTTTGCTGCTCTCCCAAGTCTTATCTTCCCATGCCATCTCATGTCTGCCTGGCTAATTTCTTGCCTTGTAACTGTGCAGTCATAGGCTGTAGGAAAACAAGAGGTGATGCTGAGCTTGCTACTTGTTGAAGGTGTTTGTATCTAGAGGCTGGCTCTTCTGTTTTCTTTTGATGTTTTCTCATTCTCCCTACGTCTGCTATAAGGGTCTAGGGAATGGAGAGTGGTCTAGAGAGTGAAGAGACTCAAGAAAGGGGATGAGAGAGGCTGCAAGATCTGATGTTAGGAGCATTAGGGATTAAAAAGCGGAACTCCAGGGGATTTGTACTGTGAGAATATAGTCTGGGGAGGACCGATAAAAAAGGAAGGCTTGCAGCATGAGTGCTGTTAAGGCAAGGCAAGGAAATGTATGTGAGTGACTTCAAAACTGATGGTGTACAGAGGACCAACGTAAGATGGAAATGGAAATAGGGAAAGAAAAAAAGAACTTGGGGTAAGAATATAAAGCAAGAAGTATACCTTAAAGATGAATGGTTTTGTTGGCCTTTCCCTCCTACCTCACTGCCCAGCTACATTCTGTGATTGGTGAAAACACCCTGAAATAAAGACAGTTTTAGGAAGCTCAGAATGTAGATCAAGGCATGTAATTTGAAGTATTTGAAATGTGTTTTTGATTGAGGCACTATGCTCCTGACTTTTGGTGACATTTAAGCAGGAGGCACCTAAAAAAAGCACGTATGTGAAGTTCATCGTGTAGCACCTGATTCAGGACTCTCTGAAGTTAATAGACTACAGTATGCTTTGAAGCAAGAGAGGAAAATATTGAAATATTACAGGATTAAAACATTATAGAAGTAAAATTGTGCTCTAAATTACCTAAACGTGAAGCTGATGGCTCTGGTGAAGATACTCTCTGATGTTTTTGTGTGACTGAGGGAAAGCTTTGATCTTAAAGTGTTAAGTCGTAGAAGGCTTTTTATTACTGATGTCTTTTTGTGGTCTGCAGTTTGAAGTGTATGCAGAAGAAACAGGTAACTGAAGTCTTGATATTGCAAGGAAAAATGCACAGTGTTGACTTTTGGTAATTGAAAACTTTCTGGTCCTACAAGTGGATACACTTTAATGAGATGGTCATCTGTTTTATCCAGCAAGCTGAATTTCTGCTCAGGGGAAAGTTCTGAATGCTGATACACAAAGAAAAAATGGTTTTACTATATGATTCTCAGAAGAGCATTCAAAATGTTAACAAACCTATACATGTCTAATTCATTCTGGGGTTTTGCAAGTGAAACTAGAACATAATCATCTCCATGTTTTGAATAACTTATTGCAGCTCTTGATAATATTTCATATTGATTGGATGAATATCAATGTTTCCTACTTAAATCCTCTTTGCCTTAAAATGCGTAATTTTTAATCCTTTAGAGCAACTGCCCCTTATTTACATCTTAGCTAATACAAAGAAGTTGATATTTGTAAGAAACTTCTGTATGTAGTACTTAAACAAGGCTGTGTGGCAAAGATCTCACATTAACTAATTATCATAAGTAATTCATTTGTTAATTGATTTACTGAATTTGCAGCTGGTCAAATTTTTTTAAAGTACTGAAATGAATATTATTGTGAATTGTTCGCTCTTACAAGGCTTATGAGCACTTTATGTTGAACAAAGAATAAAAAGACATCATGGAATTCTTTAAATATTTATAAAGCATTTTTGATGAGTAGACCTTATTTCCATGGTGAATTTTTACAAACATATTCTTTTTGTCTATTTTCAGTCCCCTGCACATAGCTATTCAAGCTATGACTCTGGCAAGAATGAGAGTGTAGGCAGAGGTGCTGAAGATCTGTCTCTGAATCGAGGAGATGAGGATGAGGATGACCATGATGAGCAGGAAGATCCTGAGAAGGTTAATGAATCAGATGGGGTAGAAGCTGAGCGACTGAAAGCTTTTAACGTAAGTCCTCTTGCACTCATTGTCTTGTTTACTTCTACTATTCCTTTTACATTGTTATTTATGGGTAAGTTTGACAATATTAAAGGCACATTAATTAATTTGCAGGATTTATTTCAATTATTATTTTAATACGCATTAAACTCTTGCCAACAGATGACATTTACTGTGTTTTATTTAGAATTTTAAGGCAGAGTGCCATCTTTACCAGTGAGGAAAACAAAGCTTTGTTCTGTATGTGTGCGTGTGCACCTGTGTGTGTGGATGTGGATGTGTGTATGTGCATGTTCACCCATTGAATAGAAAGGGGCTGTAGCTAGTTTATCAGAAGACCACTGCGGTGGTCAGCTGTTCTCTATTGCTTTCCCAATATATGTAATTATGCATGAAAACATAAGCAATTGTTCAGACAAAGAAAAAGTGAGAGTCAGTTCAATAAAATGATTTGCAATCACAGCTTATTGTTAATAATGAAACTTAAGTAGTGCCTATTTTCACAATCTGTTCTGGTTTATCTCACAAGTTCTGTATCCTATAGACTATTCTTTTCTTGTCTTTTTTTTAATCAGCCCCCCAAAATAACCCTTTAAAGAACTGTTTGCTTAATATTTCTGGCTTCCCATTACAAAGCTCTTCAGTGGATAGAAAAAATGTCTTCCTATCAGTAATCAAGACAGGAAGCTAGGAAGAGAAGAGAGCCTCCCTCCAAACCCATCTCCTCTGTCTCCCTCTTGCCAACAGATGTTTGTCAGGCTGTTTGTAGATGAAAACTTGGACCGAATGGTCCCAATCTCTAAGCAGCCCAAAGAAAAGATCCAGGCTATCATTGACTCATGCAGGCGACAATTCCCTGAGTATCAAGAGCGTGCCAGAAAACGCATACGTACTTACCTCAAGTCCTGCAGGCGGATGAAAAGAAGTGGTTTTGAGATGGTGAGTTTTGATTTAAAACCCAGCCCTAGTTTCCATCAAAACCCCATATGTAAATCCATGGCACTATTTTGTTTTCATCTTAGTGTCTTTTTTGTTTGTTTATTTTTTTGATAATAGCAGGTCAGAGGTTTCTTTTTCCCTCCTTCATTCTTCCTGAATTTATTCCCTTTGTTCACTGGTTTAGAAATGCTTTGAGACACTAGAGTTCACAAGATGACCTAGTATGGATGTATAGGAAAAGAAGAACAAAGCAAGGCATAAGGAGGGAAACCAAATGATGGCATATATAGTGACTTATTTCCTACTTTAGGTTACAGTTAGAGATTTTTGCCTGGAAAAGTCTTGCAGTAAGATGGATTTTTCTTTAAAATCCCTCTGCTAACTGGATTTCTGTGAGCTCTGTAAAAATTAGATACTGCTAGAGAAATGCTATGCCCAAGAAAATGCCCAGTGTAGTAACATCACACTGGCAATGATTTTGGCTTTGGGTTTTTTCCTTGTACATTTTAGCCTATCACTTATCAGTAAAAGTTACTCCTTTGAAATCTTTCAGTTGATATATAGGTGTGCAAAACGCATTAAATGGTTTTAAAACACAGACATCAAGCTTACAGTTTGAGCATCCCAATGGTTTAGTAATTGTAATTGAACCAAAACCCATGAAAATTATGATGGTATACAACTGTCAGTGTTTTCAGACATTAATATTTTAATATTACTCAGTAGCACAAGAATGGGTCAGTAATGTCTTCTCACCAATTGGCAGCTTCATTATCTCTAAAAAACTTTGTATTTCTAAAACCCGGGAAAGTTGGAAGAAACTAGGTAGCTACACATCTTAATGTTTGATGTGTCTTGGCTATCTCTCTGGCCTTTAGATGACTATAAAATCACCTCATCATTACAAATAGATATCATTTAGTGATTAAACATATCATTATTTTTTTTTAATGAGTCATGTGCAAACCCATTGATTACATTAAAAAATTACTGGAGATTATTGAATTTTACTGTTTCTCTCTTTCTCTCTGTCTTTCTCTTTCCTGCAGTCTTTGCAGAATATTTATGATTTCCACATGTTGTTTAAGATGTTAGCTGACAGTTTTAAGAACAAAATACCAGGTTTATTTGTAGGGTAAGACCACTATTGGATAACACAAAACGCAAAGACAGAAACTAAATTTTTGTATGTGTTTGTGATTCTAATTGACTGCATGGTTTTATTATTTGAAAAATTGGGATAACACTGTTTCTGAACAATGGAAACGCAGATGAAGAGGGACAGGTAGAATAAAGGACATCTGTACAGATAAAAGTGCCAAAGATTGACTGGTGGTGTACATGTCAGATTGTATAGCCTTCCAAAATAAAAGAAGGAAAAACAGAAAGTAAATATTTCCTACGATACACTAAGTAGCATCAAATTCGTCTACTCACTCTGGCTGAAAATAATTCAGCAACATCAAGTTCAGCTTTCACAATACCAAATATTTTTATTTTGCTGTACTTTCAATTGAAAATACTTACAAAATTAGCCGATACTAGCAAGTCTCCTCACTGTTCCAATTTATGGCCTCATTACTGTCATTATTCACGCTGATGAGCAGTTATGTAAACTAGCTCATTTTTTGTCATCTGAAAGACTTGCACAACTGTTTTGCACTATGAATAAAGAGCTTACAGTTTGACCCATAAGAGCTAGGTTGGCTTGACTTCAGTGCACATTTGCAAATGTTACTTTCATATGAATAAAGGTTGCAGGATCTAATTTATTCCTGGGAGGGGAAAAGGAGCAGAGATTACCAGGAACATGATCCAAATAGGCAATCTTTATAGTTTAGAAATATTCCCTATTTTTATAATGTTCCACAACAGTTTATGATGGGCTTTATTTCTTTTTAAACAAACAAATTACCCTCTACAATACTGACTTTGCTGCCCATGAATGGAAGTGACAAGGCACTGGAGCTCATGCCAAAGATTTTAGCCCTCTTGGGCCTGAAGGGAAATCTGTCCTGCTTCCCCGTTCACAGGTAGGAACATGAGCCAAAGACTATCCAAAGTCTTTGGAGGAGCTCCCATTAACTTCCTAAGAGAATAAGAGGTGTTTTATGTTTATGTCTTGAAAAATTCTGAAATGTAATATGTATCCATTTGTTGTTTTTAATTATTTTCTGATTTCTAAATTACTGTATCAGCATCTCCTGATTATAAGCAGTTTTTAAAAATGCTACCATGGACAGAGGCACTTGACTGTATGATTATTTTAAATGTACGTACTATTTTGACAGTGGAAAAGAACCACTTTGCATAATAACATTTGTTCAAAACAATCATGAAGGGACATGTTGGTGTTGATTTGAATAAGGTGATACCCTCAAGTATAGCAAAACAGGATAATGATCTCCTCAGGAGCAATAGTGCTACCGTTGTTATATTAAATAGGATGTCAGATAATAATCTCCACAGGCGATGTCTTTTGCTATAGACATATTAAACACAAGTTTTTCACTTTGTTCAGGTTCAGAATGCTACATTTTGAGCATCTAGTTGCAAGAGAAAAAGAGAATAATCTCATATATGGCGCATAACAGTTCAGACTGTGTGTGGAACAGTGCAGCTATTTACAGTGTCGTATTGTAAAGTGAAAAGAAAATGTAAACACTAAGTTAGATTAGTGTAAGACTGCATGGTAAAGATGAAAAAGCATGCCTGAAGCCTTTTTCTGTCAGTTATTTGCCATCTGTAATCCAAACGACAGTTCTTGCGGCATAACAGGCCAGTTCTAGCTCTGAGGCAATGGGAAAGGCTCAGTCTCATGAGTGTTCATATTGTTAATGAATGTGTTTCTTAGTATTAATATTTTTAAGAGATTGCTTACAGTTATTCTGCTTCTACTTATGACAGATAGTTGTCCGTGGACTCTAAGGCAGCTTGCATAGCTTCTTGTTACAAATACTCCTTTGAGGAGTTCCCTTTCTACATTGGAAATGCTTTCCCCATTTGACTGTTCAGCTTGTAATTGTGCCATTTTCATTCTGACACAAGCATATCCCTCAACAAGGCACTGTCGAAGTTGTTCTCATGAATTGTAAGATCTCCTCCCATCGTCTCCTGCTTATGGATTGTTGAGAATGTTCTCTTACTAAATTCTATGATCTTGCTCAGAGTCTTTCATTGGGAGGGAAGTTTGTCAAGTCCTGAAATCACTGGCTTTTGGATGGGATCTCTAGGTTGTGCTTCCACCTGCACTATGCTGTAGCACTTTGTGAACTTCTTAAAGTTCTTGATGTTCTTAAAGAAATTCTTTCTTTTTCTCTTCATTAGCCCATAAGCAAAAGAAAAAAATATATTACTGCCTCTTTCTCACAGACTGATGTTAATAAGAATTCCTTTATATACATTTTTTTGTGACCTGTATATGGTATACAAGAGGAATTTTCTCCCTGAAATGGTCAAATGACCTATTTCACCAATGTTTTAAAAATCTGTCCTTTAGACTTGTCCCAGTCTCTGTACCTATAAAAAAACTGCCAGTTAAAAAAAGATAGTAGACAGCTCCTGAGGATATGTGGTATGTATTTATTTAGTTACAGTCTAGAAAAATTTTAGATGCTAGAAATAATCAAATGAGATCGAATTGGCTTAATAATTACCTTTTCTTACTACTATCTGCTTCCTCCCGTCTTCATGATCTCCTATCATCAGTCTCACTGCATTCAGTTTGCAACTGCATCTTACAGTATCTTTTTCGCAGTTACGGCTTTTTTTCTGTGTGCATCCCAATGCAAGAGCAAGGTCTTAGACTCTCATTCACAAAGAGATTCTTCCTTTCGTTTAAGCAAAAGGAAACCCTCCTTCCTAGGCACTACTGTAATACAAAGCAATAGTATCAAAGAGCTTATGTTCTTATGTATTGGAGAGAAAAGGCTAGTCATAAATGCTTATCCAAACTTGTCTTCGGACAATGAAGTGTCAGAGAAGAAGAGTCACACTATGCCTGAAGACAGTTCCTTATTAGATCCCATTGTTGTTCATCCCTGCTCCTTCTGTCCTGTTGACAGCCTCAATAAAAAATAACTAAGCTTTGTATCTTTCACTGCTTCTGTTACTTGGTTGTGCCAATTGGCTGTAAGAGGTGTTTTAACAATTTGCAACTGTGCACATGTTTATTGAGGTGTTTTAAATGTGTCTAGTGGCTTGGAGTGCTTCTGTATTGTGATTGAGCAACTTCGGTGGGGACTGGTTTTCAGAAGGGGGTATATTTTCTGAAATTTGCCTTGTTAAGATTTCTCGGGATAGATATCTAGCCTCTATTTTTAAGTTTTAGCTTTAGAGAGAGGAAGCTTTCATTATTTACTGAATTTAGTGCTGAATAGTCCAGCTGCCCTCGCAGTCACATGGCTTTTCAGTCCTCCAGGCCTTTTATGGTTGGAAAGGTCATAAGCATTTTCAGTAAGATGAGTGTCTGTTGGTCCAGGGATGCGTACCTAATCTTCATTAGTAAGCTGGGAAGCATTAAGAAAATTATCACAAGAACAGTTACATGGAGATCTACAAATAATAACACAGTTGTGCTTTGTACTATACCCCAAACTCTGTTGACTGGTCACTTTCCTTTCTAAGCATCTCACCCTTGTTAGACAGCGGTTAGCTTATGTAAGTCTGATGGGCAACCTGGTTGAAAAAGGGCAAAGCTACTCTCTGACAAACTTTGACTTTTTGCATTAGGTCTCACATATCCTTAAAAAAATATTCTAGAAACAGTTTCCCTAAGGCTCTTAAATATTTCCCCCCCCACAGAACAGTTAAGTGAATACTGATGTGATCTTTCAGAACTGCCTTTTAAATCTGTCTCAGATGATACCTTTTGCTTTTCAATAACTTTTGCAAGTATAGGCAATTTTGGAAAAGTGGGTGGCAGAAGAAATTACACTTTTTCCAGTAACCTTGGAAAATGTGAAGAAGTTAGCTTTGAAAAAGGCATGATATTTATATTTGGAAAAAGAATGAAAACTAAAAAAATGAAAAATACCTAGCCATCTGATAGTAATTAGTCTTTTACATTCTGTGAGAGAGGAAAAGATAGGAATGCAATTTTGACATTTGTTTCACTGTTTTATTGACTTTAGGAGAAAAACAATCCCCTCCAAAATGGCAATAAGTTCTGATATATATAAAAAACCCTTTTCTATGAAAACAAAAAAAAAATCTTGGGTAAAAGAATGTTCACCCTGATTACTTGTAAGCTTGAAATCAGAAAAAAAGTAGTGGATATGTCAGTTTTTCTTATGCTGTGATTCCGACTTAGATTGAGACCTCTGCTGCAGTGTTAGCTGGTTTGTGCCAGTAGCTTAGAGATAGGGAGCCAGTTCAGTGTATTTGTTTAGGGGAAACAGGAAATAATGTTAAATCAGGCTCATTTTTTCCTAGTCCTCTGGAGTTTTGCTAGTAAACTTTGCTGTTGGAGTGTCCAATCCAATCCCCACCTAACTCAGAAGGAATTTGATCAGCATGATGATTCCTGGGGTTCTCTGTCACTCTCAAATACCAGATAAATTTGAGATAGAGGTAACCTTACCTAAGTTTGCTAGAGAAATTAGGTGACTTGGGCTCCCTCAGCAATCAGTGAAGCGCTTAGATGAACGAATCCAGAGAGGTTCATCCCCAGCTGTCTCATGAGTCAACTTCTGGAGATACCTGTCTGAATGAAACAAACAAGAAGCCTAGATGACTAGTTTAGACAAAATACTTGAGTTTTAGGTCGATAAAGTCAGATGGATCTTCTTTCTGTTGTTCACGTAAGTAATTTAAAATTTCCACTAGCCCCACTGAAACTGGTCTCGGACTTAGCCCTGTATGTAGGCACAGCAGCGGCGGTGGCAGCAGCAGACCGGTGGTTGATTGGAATGTGTCACTTGCTTAACATTTGGACACGAATATGGATATGTTAAGATACATGTGGATATATTTAGGTGCTGTCATAATCAAGGTGCAACACGCAATGTTTCAATTAAATGTACTTTAAAGCTGAAAACTGTAAAAAGTAACGTGAACATCACTGAACGTTTTAAAAAGTTTAAACGTTTAAAAACGTTTTCTGCCATTTAAGAAAATATTTCTGGTTATTTCTTTGTATTCCTTAGTAGGTGTTACAATTGAGTATTTATCACAGGACTGCAAGACTGAGCAAAATATATCAAAACCCAATCTGAAACGCAGTGCTACAAACACTAAAATGCCGGTCCGGTTGTTCATATTTCACTATTCTGTACTAACAGTTATAAAAGTACATCCAATAGAGTGCAGTACTGTACTTCAGTCTGTAAATTTAAATACTCTGTGAAAAGGTTTCTGAATCCTTTGTAACTATGCAGTGTAGGACAATTCTGTGTCATACGTTTCACTGCATTACACTGAGTAAAAAAATGTCATTTGAAGATAATGTGTACCCTGCCTTGTAAAGTATTTTGGATGCTTTCTGTGAAAAAATGCTATTTAGGTATTGCATACTGTTATAAATATGTTGGGGATTTTAACACGTGTTAGATCTTAACAAGTTATTATGAAAGAGTTGTGGCGTATTTGTGATATCTCATTTTAGAAATGAACTGGTCTTACAATACCTGAGGAAAAAGCTGACATGCAGGAGAGCACTAGGGAGTATTTTGTTGTTAGGAGCCCAACATGCAAAGAAGTGCTTAGTGGTACCTCTGGAAAAACTCGGTTACTGTCAGTGAGGCATCTTAGGCATTCATCTTCACCTTTGGATGCCCAATCACTTTGGAAAATTTGGAACTTTTTTTTTTCAAGTTTGAGTAATAGTTAAAATATTTTCTCATTCACTCATTTATATTAGGGTCTCTATGAACAAAATGAAGTAACTAGTATGTTTATGTGCTTGCAACTGTCTTATACTGAAAGATCTCCTTTTCAGTGTTAATTGGCCTAAAGTAGAAGGTAGTATCTATGCACAAATGTCGGGTTATAAAGTTTGCATTTTAGCAGGTGTGCATGTGTGCCCATTGTCTGACATAATAGATAGCTGTATTTTTTCAGAACTGAGTCAGACTGGTGTAACGTGTAAGAGTATCTAGACCAAGCTTCTGTTTGACAACTTTGGCTTTTATTTATAAGTAAATACTGGATCTCACAAAAAAATGCCAAGGTAGTAACTTTAGAGAAAACAGATCTCTAACCACAGGAGGACAGCACGTACAGCAGATTGCAAACTTCCCTTTCGTGAACATACTGCTCCTAGTGGTTTAGACTGAAATGTAATCCATCTATTATATTCATAGTTGGTAGATTTATACCAAAAATGTACCTTTGAAATTAGAACCTAGCAGTTTTTTAGATTCTGTATAGAAATACAGGAATTGTGTGAATATGCCAAAAAGGGTATTTTGTTTCCCATGAAGATACTGCAAAGGTACCTCACTTTAAACAGAAGACCAGGTGATACTGTATACAGTTGGTGTACTGCAAATGGGTATTTTCTAGCATATTGAAAGTGCTACTCTCTTTTATGTTAAGGAATCAGAGATTATACTAATAGAGCTAATTTCTAGAGAATCTGGGCCAAGGATTTCAACTACTAAAAAATCAGCAACCTTGCAGGACTACTCCATAACTCTAGAAAGGCTTGTTGTAAGATGCTTTGATTGTTGAGAGCCAGATCTAAAGACCACCAAAGCCATGGAAGGATCTTCATTAGCTTTAATGTTCTTTAAAGCAGACCAACAGTTATTTGACTACAAAGAAGTATCGGCTAATTTGATTTTTCATTAAGAAATCTGCAAAAATGTATTTGTCAATAATTTGTACACTCTTCAGAAAGAGATAAGGGGATGAGTGTATAAAGTCTTCATATCAATTTGCACAGAAGTGATTTCTCCTAAACTCATGCAAATGTTCCTGTACAATATGGTGGTTAAGTGTGCTTGTTGCTTTGTCATCATTGTCATCTACGGGCTCTGTGGTGGTCTCAAGAACCAGGTTTAAATTGCCTTGAAATGCAGTTTCAAATATGAGAGGACTGGAGGTCGGTCATCTCTCTTGGGCTACTGAGGGAATTTCAGCCACTTCCTGAATGTCAGTCGCTTCAAAAGATGTTAAAAACAGAGTGCATCCACAGGTACATGAAATCTAGCAGGTTTCCCTTACATCTTTTGTCAAAATGCTCTTCGCCTACATCATTTTAGAGGCTGAACGTCAGTTGTGTGTCAGCTGAAGAGATGTACAAAAACAAAGAATGATGCGTGTTCAAAATGTGTCTGCTGTTTTAGTGCAGTCACAAGCAGTATTGTGTTTCCAAGTAAATACGAAGGAATTCTGTATACTGCTGCTGTGTGATGGACAGAGGCATATAGTCTTCTCAGAAGGTCTGTATTGAGCTGTTTACCAGATTCCCCTAAGTCTTATTCATCTTTTCACCTGAAAGTTACTATAAAATTTTCACATGCCTCTTTTCTATCTGTCATTGTTTCAAAACAACAAAAATGTTATCCTGCCTTCTAATTTTGCCGTGTGAATCGCTTGTTTTGGTAGACTGAAGTTTAGAGGCTTGCTGCTTTTCTGTTGTTTTATACATAGGTAGTTCCAATATAGTTACTTCCTGCTTTACATCACTGTGAAGTGAAAGAAATACCAGACTGGGGCTGTGAATGTTATCAAACAACACTAGGTGCATTCTGCCAGTTAAAGGTGGTCAGGAATTTTTTGATAATGCCTTTTTTTTCCCCCCTTTAAGAAATGTTAGTTTGTCAAAGGTTTTCTGTTTTGACATACCCCAGTAAAATGAAACCTGGTTTCCTGCTAGTCCAGTGGGCAGGTTGTGGATCCAGGGATTGTGGGGGGAGCCTGGGAGCCCTTGGAAATAAGGACGCCTTGGCTCCCACATTTCCTGCTGTAGTCCCAGACGTGCAGGAACCAGCACTCAGCTCTCAGCTCTGCAGAAGGGATCATGGGTACCTAGAAAACGTTGGTTTGGCTGAGATCTGCAGGCTCCCTTGTGCAGAGTTGAATGATGTTGCTTTTGCCATGTTCCCCAAGGCCTTTGTGTCTCACCCTCGGATAGGGAGTTGAGAAATGTTCAGAAGCCCACAAGGACTGGGATGCTTGAGCTTCTTACAGACATGGTTTTATAGCTGGTAGACATGACAGAGGTCATGAATAATCAGAAGTATAGAAGATGAAGAAGTTAAGCTAAGCCAGAAGGGGCCTCTGAGCTTAGAAGATGGGGCTATTAATTCAGTTTATTTAAAAACATCTTTTAAAAAGTGGTTATTTCAAAGCATTTTTTTCCTCTTAGGCAAGGCTTTTCAAAATTGTTCTTTTTGACATTTCACAGATATGGCATTTCATGGAACAGAAAATCTTCTTTTTAACAGCTCTGCTGCTAGTGACAGAGGACTCTCTTCGCCTTCTCAGTCAATGCCAAACTAGTGCTCTGCCTGAGTTAAGCTGGTAGAACCTGAACCTTAATCAGATGATTTTTCTCCTGTGCTCTGTTATAGTATTTTAGTCCCCAGGTGACTCAACCGTGCATTCATTACATTCTCCCTAAGGTTCACTCTAGTTCTTGACATGAACATATCAACGGCCAGCTGCAGTGATGAGTGAGAGAAATTATGGGTTAACACATATTTCAAGAGGAAGATACTCCATTACCTGGAGATTTCCTCATTTTTGCAGGTACTAATTTTGAGTTCAATATTTCAACAGTGACCACATAACCACTGCACTCCTTTTCAGAGAAAAGCACATGACTGCTTGATTTTTACGGTAACTCTTTATTTTTTATTTTACAAAACACGTCAATAAACTTATTCTCTCCCATAAACAAAGAAGCTGGAGGAACTTGGGTGCATTTTACTTTTTGTTCAGAACATTAATTTTTTGGCTTATATGTCACCTTCGAAAAATCCATTGATGTATACGTATGGTTATAGCTCTAATTAAAGACCTGAGCTGGAGGAATTATCCAGGTGTTTACTCGCCATTTTTCAAGAACGTCATTGTGTGACCACTGCTAGAAGACCACACTGAGACTTCCATTCAGCCAATGTAGTCCATGTACCTTGAACATACATAAAACAGTGGCATGTACAGTGATACTTGGCCATGAAATACCTGGGAGGGATCTAGTGTGGCTAAGTGATGCAGTAATGTATTAAGAATAACATCACCATTCTAGGGAGGCAGAATAATAAATATAATGCTTTGTCAGTGAAAACCTTCTGCAAAGACTTACCCTCTCCTCTGGAGCTCTGAGGAATGTGTCTGTACTGTACTGTTGACTTCTGTAATAACACCAGGGTTTAACATCAGTGTCCCTCATCTCTTAGACTGATCTATTTTCAGAAGTGCCTGGGAATGCATCATTATGCAAACTGGAAAGAAGTTCAATAGTTTGTTCTGCCAAATCAATCCAAGTATATTTTATTGTAGTATTGCAGCCTCTGATTGTCTTTCTTACACAGCTGTTACACTGATGCCAGAGAGCTTGCTCTTGGATGAGTGGGGAAAAATAAGCCTATTGCACTAGTGAGGGAGACCCATAAATCCCTGTCTATTTCTAAAAGTAGTTTAGCTTCTGGTCCCAGACAGACTGTGGTCCCATGCATTAGAGAAAGTATGGTGTCAGACAAAAAATTGGCATTCTGCAGAGCACATCCAAAGTCAATAAATGGACTTTAATTTTTAAAGGTAAAAATGTAATATTAGTAATGGTTGGCTCCTCAGTTTCTGGAATGTTATGAAAGCCTTAAAATCAGTTGAGCCAATATAATGAATCTGTTCTAAGAACTGAATGGGAATACTTCAAAACTTGCTTCCAAAACTTAGTGACATTTCATAGCAGGTTCATATTTATGCTTTTAGGAGTAAGAAGGTATAACTCTTAAAAAAAAAACAAAACAAAACAAAAAACCACCCCAAACCCCCCCCACATACGGCCAGTTCCCTGGTAGGTATAAATTTACATAGTACTTTTGAGTTCAATGAAGCTTTGAAAATTTATGGAAGTTCAGAACCGGTTTAATAAATTGCAGTGGAATGGGCTTCTATGTATATCAGTATCTGTGTCATTATCCCCATTTTCTTGGTAGGTCAGATATATCTTTGTATATTAATGAAGAAGATGAGTTTTATTGTGAGCTCCATCTTTCAGAAAGATTGTTTTGCATGTAATTAGGAAAAAAAGGTGTGTAAATATTCTTCTTAATGAACTGGTAGGGAAGACCATATTGGAGTTCATAACCAACAATGGATTCTAGCGTTCCCTTGGTTTTTTGGGTTTCATTGCACCTTTAACCTAGAACATGTAAATGCTAGGAAATTGTAATGAGAGGTTTTGAATCAGAAAAAAAGAACCATATCTAGTTGAACCACAAAATATCTACATTGTTGGAAGGCTGGCTTTATCAAAAGAAAACCAGATTTTTTTTAAGTCATTTTAATCACATCAGTCATGTTGCAGCAAGGAATGCAAATATTCGTATACTACAGATTGAGACTGCTCTGAAATGTTCTGACAATCTGTTATGTTTTGAGTGATGTTTCAACCCTATCACTTGGGGTTTTTTGTTTTGCTTTTTTATGACTATAAAAAACCACTACTCATCTCTGTCACATGCTGTACAGGATAAAAAGCCTTTCAGTTTTCTTAACAAGAATCAGACGGCCAGGGTGCTGCTGGAACGCAGAGAATATGCCACTGTCTGTTCAAAGTACAGCTTAATGAGCCAGACTAAACACACTGGACAATAGAGCTGTGGGGGGAAAGGGCTTCTCATGGATCTATGGATCAGCTGCAGCTTTAACATCTAACTAGTTTCATTTTTCATCTTTACAAGTTCCATTTCCCTGTTTTGTTGGTATAAACTACATTTCAATGAGCGGACTTTCCTGCCTAGGTGACGGTATTGTGTGCTTTGAAAAAGGATATCGGGGATTATGCTAGAAATAATTTCTGTGTTTCTTTTTTCTCTCATAGTCACGACCTATTCCCTCACACCTCACTTCAGCAGTTGCAGAGAGTATCCTGGCTTCCGCCTGTGAGAGTGAAAGCAGAAATGCTGCAAAAAGGATGCGGTTGGATAGACAGCAGGTACTGTGTTGTTTGGGGGTCTACCACATCCATATTTATAAATGCACTGGACTCATTTACATAGGATGCCATGCAGAAGGGTGGTGCAATCCCTTATACGTTTCTTGCTAGCAAGAATAATTAAAATACAAAAGCTGTAGTTCTTTAAATGAATACACAAGCATGTCTTTGTCTATATTTACATAAGCTGTATGAGGGTGCCTAGTATGTTTATAATGTCCAGCTGGATAAAGCTATATATTTGCTTTTTAACGGTTGTAGATTTTGAGGGCAGATTGTGTAATCTGCTTACTAGAGTTTAAAGGAACAGAACATACAGTATATATAATTTTCATAAATAACAGAAATGATGCATGTATCTATGAGTCAGTGTGTTTATCTGTGCACATATTCTCTTTCAAAATGTGTATGCATTTGTAAATGTAAGGTGAAATAGTGTGTTTCTGAAAATACCTATTTGCCTGAAACAGAAAAGTTATTGTGATATATACCAAAATGCTGTCAATTACCTTATTAGTGAGATTTTAAAGCTCATATCAGTATTTATTTTTTCTTACGTGATTATTCACCTATTCTAGTACATTTAATTATTTTTAGTTTGCTGAGAATTGCATGTTTTCTTTCAATTTTTAAAATCAAACTGGTAGCTTGTTCCAGGCTTTGATTATTTAGTTGCTTCACGGATACAGAACGTCTGACATCCTTATTGCAAAGATCATTATGCTTTATTTCTCTTCATGATTTTCATAAAGTCCAATATCTCACTTGCTCCAAAATATGCCTCAGTCATGGTAGACAAACTTTTTGTGGAAAAGGACATTTTTTAAAAGAACATTTTTCTTTTATACATAGTCCATTGAGTTCTTTCAGGTCCTGCCCTAACTGAATAAAGAGTCCTACTACTATCCTTAGAACATTGATACCTTAGGAGCTGAGAGTGGATATTGCTATTTCTTTTTGCTGTTACATTTTTTGATAGTATTGTCATAATTGTGGTACATTTGCCTTAAGATTTACAGATCACATGGGATGTCAAAGTACGGTAATGTTAAGTATGACTTAGTTTAGAAGTGGTGCTCCTACAGATTGTGCAGGTTTTATATTCTCTCATTTGTTCTCTGATTTTTCAGTAACAACTAAAAAACAAAAAAAGAACAAAGCTCCAAAGTCGATGTGCTTACCCCAGGCAGAACTAGAAGAGACTTGTACAAACATCAGTTGCTTTCATTGCACTGGCTGGAGACTAACTTGTCCTCAGTACTCACAAAAACAGTGGCTCAGTTCCTTGGTCCAGCCAGGGTGAGGCAGAGCTTTCGAGTGATTTAGATGAGTATCCTGTAGTATTCTCCAGGGAGCCAGAGAGCTGTTTGAAGAAAAACAATTTTAGAACTGTAGACAGAAATAAAAAAGCTTATTAATAGGATTTTTCTTTCTTTTATTTGTGGTGTTACTGTCATGGAAGGATTTGGTAGCAGTTGTTGAGGGGAGAGAGATGTCTTTACTTTTCCTTACAGAATTCAAAATGTGTAGGCAGAATGGCTCCAAACTGATCATCTTAATTACAGTTGTGATGTTAAAGTAGCAAAGTTGCTTACAAAGAACAGGTGTTGGGTTCTGCTTCCTTCAGCTCCCTCCTCTTTTTGGCAGTGAGTTCCAGGAACACTGTGGAGACAGTTGCAAATAGCACCAGCCATTTGATTCAGCAATCAGTAAATTAGCTGCATTGATGTAGCTTTGGTGCTTGCAAAACTATTTGTGAATTCAGGATAGATTTGCTGAATAGTTTTGGCTGGAAAAAATTATAGGAGTGTGTGTTAGGTAGCTTCATAAAACTTAAGAGTGAGAAATTTACTCTGCAGGACAGAATAGTTAAGTCATTAGAGAAGTAGAAGATCTTGGTTCTAGCCCCAGTTCCATTGAAATTTAATTATTTACTCCAAGTATGTGACATTAACAAAGTAGATTAGATTGAGAGCAAAGCATTCCAGAATATTTCTGAGTGGGGTATTTAACACACACTACTGTGCTCAGTTCTTATGCTGAGATGGGAAGTGGACCTCTATCCTCACATCCAGGGAGAGTGCCTTATAGGTAAAAGGGCTCTATCTTTCTCGTCTTCCTATTTTTTCCTTTTACTTACTTTTAAATTTCCTTCACTTTTCTTACATATGCCCAAAATGAAATATTTTCATTGAATTTTTTTCTTAAGAAATATTTTCATTGGATTTTTTTCTTAAACAGAGAAAGGTTGACGAAGTTCAGTTCAGCATGTTGTTTCTACTGTTTCATAGCTCAAAAAAAAAAAAAAAAAGCCACCTTGTTTTCTTGTTAACATGGCTCTACTTTTCCTTTTTAAATGTAAATTTCCAAAATTGGGCATTATACCAATGGGCGGACTCAGGCTTTGAGGGACCCTTCAGTGGAAATTTGGGAGGAGGAAAGGGGAAATAAGATTTGGATAATGAAAATTACCACTTCATAAATTATATCCAGAGATCTTCTAATGGAGGACAAGCGTTAGACAGTCCTGGAAAGTAGATTGTTAAGAGGATCTGGTAAGAGCACTCATTCAGCACTTCCCCTCAGAGCTGAATGGAAGCGTTGCATTAAAGCTGCTTTATTCCTGCATGCAGCACAGTGAAGGTCTGCCTTTTATTCTCCAGAGGGGTGATCTGCCTCAAAGTGAGGTGTAATTTGCATCCCCACCACTATCTTTTACAGAATATTACCCATAAAATGTGAATGTATTAAGAACACAATGAGTGTTATGCCCAACCCTGAAGCTAAGGCAAAACTTAAGCAGCTTCCTGAATTCATTTTCTTGTCTTGTTTATGCTCTTTCCTCCTCTTCTCCATCTCTCCTCCTCTCCTTGGCACAACACAGTCCCTGAGCAGGAAGTTCTGAGCATGCTGCATGTACATCCCTAATGGAAGTCTGTGCTTTGGTAAAATAATATGAATTTCCAAACTAAATATGTTTTTGCCTACAGTGTTCATTTTAACAGTGGTTTGATGAAAAACCATCTTAATTACTGCTCAGCAAAAAGAAACAGATTAAAAGTCAAAACGGTGGAAACTTCTAAGAGCTCAATTTTTCTTTTGAACAGCTAGAGTATTGACCATACTCATGACTATGAGCTGTTTCTTTCACAAGTATTAAACATGAAGGGTTGGCTTTATATACTTAGAATCCTATGGACAGATTTGTTATCTCTTCAGAAGAAATCTTTCCAATTGTGTGTGTCTGCGCACACACAAATACTGCATCTTACGAATGACTTTCTAGAAGTATTTCTGATAGCTGCAGTGCTTAATATAGCCCTGATCTAGTGATATTAAGTCTGATACAGTTAAGTCTGAAGGAGGAAGAAGCCATCCTTCTACCTATATGCCTTAAATTCCACTCACGTGGTCTTGTATTTCCTAACTCAAGGCTGAAGATTTCTGCCTGCAAAAATCCAATTTTAAAAGTAAGTTAATGAAAACTGGTCTCACTGGCATCAACTACTTATTTTCAAAATTAGGGTTTTTTCACAGCAATAATTTATTTCGTAATGGGAAACTCAATGTGATCTTGTCTGTCAGGAAGCTAGTAACTTCCCATAGTTTTTGAAACTGCAACAATAAAAGCATTGTCAGTTTCTGAGACTTCTGTGTAAGGAATATAAATGTGTTTACTAGGTCATGGTAGCTTGGACTCCAATGCTTTGACTGTCTGACCATGTTAGATGTTACTCAAGTGCTCTCTTTAGCTTCAGTGCACTCTCATTATCTTGAGATCAAGCTCTGTTGGTTGGCCAGTAGCTTAAGTGCCGAGGAGTTACATATTTGGTACCTATTACCTGACTGAAGAGTTCTGTCACTTCCACTTTTTTATTCTGCCTGATATTAAAAGTAATTTATTCCCTTGCAAAAATTTTGTAGGTTTATATAATGAAATTGTATAGGTTTGCTGATACTCCTGCCAAACAGTGAAATGCTCATGACGCTGGGCTGGATTTGGTTGATCTTTCCACAGTCTGGATCAGACAGTGGGTACAGAGGCAATGCAGAGCTTTTGTGTTGCTCTCCAAATCGAGTCTGGATACTGAGAAAGGGTAACTCCAGTCTTGAATTTTGAGGACTTTTTTCATCACAGTTGATAAAAAAATGTAGAAACAATAATTGGATTGAACTGCTATGACTTGCTTCAGTCAGAGACAGAAGAGGCATTATCTGAATCCTTAAGATTTCCTCTGCTTCTGAGTGATATCTTGGGATGCTTTTCTGCGATAATCCTTCAAGATCTTTATTACATCTCTGGCAATATTCAGTGTGAAGCAGTTGCACTGAAGTGGAGGTTCTGGACTACTATCAACAAAGGAGTCATGAAACAAATTAAGTAGAGCTAAAATACAGCCCTTTTTACATGCATTCATTACATATGGTGAACATTTGTTGTGCCCTTCACTTTACAAACGAAATTGTGTCTTGGTTGGGCAAAAGAAGAATGATTAAATAAGTAGAAAAATCTGGAAAAAGTCATCTGGTCATTATCATCCTGGGCAGTGAACAGAGGTTGGGATGCCTGTTTTGTGGGCTGCTGCTGCAGAGGCTTTGGCTCTGTGGCTCTGCTTATTGTCAGTCACAGAAATGGAAGTTTTGTTTTAAGAGCTTAATCGTTGTCAGTCTCTGCTTCTTCCGAACAGGTATGTGCATGGTGTAGTTTTTATAAAACCTCATCATAAAACAGCCTGGAGCAGCGTTGAGCTATGGTACTCTGGAAAGTGGAGGTGGATTAGTGTTGTTACTGTCTTGTCTGAAATCAAAAAGACCAATGAAAATTCTTCAAGGGAAGATTTATGTACATTAGTATGCGAGAGGACCTGCCCCTTTATTTTTACTAAGTGAGATGAAAAGGTGAAATCTTCCTTTGGAAAAGCAAATAAGAATGGTACTAGGAAAAAATTGCCTTCACCCATATTTGGATGCAAGTGGTTTTTACAACAGCTGCCTTTTGTTTAATTGTTTTGTTGTTTAGAATTGATTCTTTTTGCATGCTGTCATGTTGCACATTTATGAATGAGCATTTTTCTTGTAATTGAAATAAGAAGTTTTTGGCGATCAAGGCAAAATGTGAGCACCTGGGAGCAAGGAGGGAGGATGAATATGGGAAAGCAGGAAAAGAACTGAATCATAGAATACTATGTCTGTAGAAGTGTATGAACCTTTCCATGGATGTATTGTGTATAGTTAGCCAGACCATTTAGAAAATTGATGTAGCTTCATTGCCACCATGTTGTTTTGTACTAGTTAGGAATCTGGACCTTTAAGAATTCATTATTATATTTGTAGATAGGAGAGTAGTGGTCACATATGACTGCAAAGCCAGTGGACTGGATTCTCCCCTGGACTCAGTCCATGTTATTTTAGCAATTTGACCTCCATTTCAGTGAGTAGTGTCATTGAAGGGCTACCATAGCATGCAGAATTTTTTGGGTAGCCAAGGGAGTGAGCTACGTACACTTCTGTCATCCTTATGCCCCAAGTAATCGTGCATGCAGCGTATGATTCTTTTGTAGTTACATAGCAAATGACAAGTTGGCCCAAAGAGAGCTTAAGCTCAGAGGAAAATGAAAGTTTTCTTACATATTTCCCATCCTAACAAAGGCATTTCTCAGTCAGAGCTAGTGCTTTTTAAAGTAGTAGGCTCTTCGCAGAGTGCTTGTCTGTCAATATTTTATAGAATATACCTGATAAAAAAAAGGCTTTCTGCATTTTCATTTTTTTTAAATGTGAATTTAAAGGGTACAGTTTCTTTTCATTCCAGAGACTAGCTGAAAATAACAAGTCAGACAACTGTATAGCCTGACAAAGGTGTTGTTCACTTCACTTTTGTTGTAAAATTTGTAATTTCTTTAGTTTGATTTAATTCAACTACTCTTTATCACTATCTATCTACAAGGCAAATGGGAGGTAATACAATGAAGCTATTAGGATATGTGTACGTCTCCATGTTCAGATGGGAGACAATTTCCCTTTCACTGAACAAACCAGTTATACGCAGACTAACTTTAATTCTTCACAAGAGATCATATTTGGAGATGGCTGCAAGACAACTTTGCAGTTGCAAGAGTATTACTTACTTCATCTCTATCTCTGCTTCAATTATTTCACTCTCTGCTAGGCATCTCAAAAAAGTTCCCTCAATGTAAACGTTAAATGTCGGGGTGTGTAAGATGAGGATAAATAAGATTAGGATAAATGTGCAGGTTATATTTCTGAGTCTTGTGGAAGCTACCAGTTTCTTTAATTATAAAAGCTAAACTCAATAGAAAAATATCTTTGATTATTTGAGCTTTTCAAGTTGATAAGAACAAGTCTATGCACTGTGCACAGACTATCATGCACTATGATGCTATGAAGCAGTTCTTTATGATAAACACTGAATGCGTTTTTTAAGAAACCTCTCATCAAGTTGACAGTTTTAATTTTTTTCCTTGCTGTGATTTGTAACCGGGCAAATTAAATATCAGTAATCATCGTGGTGGAATGAAAGATAATATCTAACCCCCAAGGAAGAGAAAGTTTAATGATCCCAGGTTTACACTGAAACATAAATTAATGTAAATTTGCAAATAGGCACTTTAAACACATTCTTCACCCCCATTCTAGTTTGGGGGATAAAAGGAAGGCAAATCTAAAGTTTTCAGTGCTTTAGTAGGATATGAATAGGGTGTTAAGTATATTGCAACATTTAGTAATTTTAACAATATTGCTTTTAGCTGTTAGAGGAGAAGGAGTAGGTGGCTATTAGGTTTCTGACAAAGCAATTATGGCCTAGACACATATGCTGGGAGCTGACCTGACATTTGCCTCTGGATAGTTGTCATAGCAGCAACCTGAATAGAGCAGCTTGATACAAGTGCCGGTTGCAGACTGGGTACGGGTTCTGTGCTAATGCAATACATCTGAATATTAATAAAAGTGCACATGTACTGCCACTTGGAAATCACCGCTACTGTGTTTCCTTCCATTTTTATCTAATTCCTAAATGTTCATTTTTAAAGAAATTGAGATTTGTAAGGAGATGTTAATGATCTGCCTTCAAACAATTTCTGGTGCTGTTTCTCTGCATGTAACAAGGGGGTTGACCTAAAGAAAGACTCTTCAAGCCCAGTTTTATTAAAAAAAAAAAAAGTCTGGCTGATGCAGACCAGGAGCAGTTTGTGTCTCTGTTAAGAAGGAAGGAAATTACTTGTGGACAAATTACAGGTAATTGTAAAACTGTTTTGGAAGAAACTAATTAAAAATCTGAATTGCAGTGAGGGCATGGACCTCCATTTCAGGATCATTGTATCTGGCTTTCAGCAGTGCGTGGCTGATGCCAGGAGCAGTTTGTGTCTCTGTTAAGAAGGAAGGAAATTACTGGTGGACAAATTACAGGTAATTGTAAAACTGTTTTGGAAGAAACTAATTAAAAATCTGAATTGCAGTGAGGGCATGGACCTCCATTTCAGGATCATTGTATCTGGCTTTCAGCAGTGCGGGGGAAGACACCTTTGAACCTTCATAATTTGAGGACAGAGAATTTGTGTTTCAGCTGTGCCACTAATGCGCAGCTTCTAAATCTTGACACACTCAGCAGTTATTTCCTGTATTACCCTTCATACAGCAGGAAAGAAGGAAGAAGGACATATATTTGTGTCCCCGTGTGTACGTTGTTCTCTTTCCCGATCAATGCGTACTGCAGCTCCCAGGAGGAAGGAAGAAACAAATTGTAGGGTTCTTAAATGCTCTCTTTATTCTGTTGTTTACATTATGTGTTTTTGTATCAAGGGCAGATTTGGACAATATTGGTTACAGAAAAGGGAGCTTTGCAAAAATACCTCCCAGTGGACACTGGAGAATGCCCTGCTGAGGCAGTGCTTCTGTGGCAGAAAGCTGCGAATTCAGAGGGAGCATGAAGAAGCGGTTTTGTTGCAGGGAGGTGGAGTCCTTGCCACAGCTATTCAGTATGCAGGAAGAGCACATCAACTATACATCCTTGTTAGAGGTGGAGGAGAAAGCATCAGGAGTTCCCTTCCTCTTGGGTTTCACAGAGCCTAATTTGCTCTAGAGGATGGGAAAGAAAAGGCACTTCATCCATGCTGACCACAAATCGGGGCAGTGCGGAGGGATGGGGCCATGTCCTCTCTCTGCTGTATATTTACATAAGACCTGAAAAATTCCAGCTCAAAGTGATTTTTGCTTCAGAATGGGAGGCTTGCAGAGTCTTAGACAATAGAAAAGAGCAAAGGGAAGCAGATAGTTCACTTAACATAAAGCAAACAAATAGAAATTGGAATACCAAAAACCGCAAGAGGCAAAAGTCACTTTAACTTACAAAGAGCTCGATGCTTCTTACACTACAGAAGCTTTATTAATAATAGCTTTTTGTATTCAGACATCTCTTTGTGATTTGGTATTTAGTAGGGATCAGAGTGATTTCTGTACTTCAGTACTTTATCCTTTTTTACCTGTGTTCAAAATGATCACTAAGATGACTGTAATGTCCTTGAGTACCCACATGCTAGTTTGCATTTCAGGCCTTGTTCACTTCCATCATTTCCCCACCTAATGATTATTTTACTTCTGAGTTGGTCTTTGGTTTGCTTTCGTGGTTCCAAATGCTTTAACCACTGAGGCACAAAATGTTATGCAGGCACCATTTAGCTGCATGTGGATTATCGTCAAGAGATCAAATTATGTACTAGTATTGGGAAACTTAGCTTCCTACCCAGAATGCACTGGCCATATTGTCAAGGGGGAGAAAATAAGCGGTATGCATTGTAATTTTAAATCCTGCTGCCTTTCAAGTCAGTGGCAAAATTCCTGATTTCAGCAGTGCTGGATAGGGTTCTGTTATTAGCAGATGCAGCTGGAAGGGACTGCCGAGTATCACAGGGCAACCCCCCTCTCTCCACGCTCCAGCCCAACCTACATTAAATTTGCTACATGTATTGGAAAGGAATAATGTGCAAGGCATGCAATTGCAAATAATTTCATGCCTTGGATTTACAGTGAGGCCCTAAGGTGAGCAGCTAATTTTTTACCTCAACACAGAGATCATTAAATCAGAAAATGCTTTATTTTTCCAGGCTCTTCGTGCTGAGCGTATATGGTTGAATTTCAAGCTGCTGGTTTCAGAGAACATTTTAAACACTCCAAGCTGCAATAAGATCTTGAATGTGAAGTAAAATTGATGCCAATGTAAGTTTTCTGTTCTGGAGGTTGATAAAGCTGAAGGCTCAGAAATGAAGTGTCGGGTTGTTTCTTGGACAGGAAGTTTTAAACAACCTTATCCCCCTTCCTACCATAGGTGGAATGAAAATGAACAGGGACAACAGTCTTCTGCCCTGTGTCTTTAATATCCATCTCCTGCCAAGGAGACAGAAGAGGAAAGGATGGTGGAAATGTAGATATAAAAGTTCTCTCCTCAGGCCCAAAGATGGAGGTTTTGGAGCCAGGGCTTTTGTTCTCCCCGCTACCGTGTAGAAAGCCAGGAAAAGAGAGCTTTTTACTTATCCCTCCGTTTCATGTGGCAAGAAGATATTAAATGTGAAGCATTTTCTTGCCTGTCAGATGTTTCTAGCATAGAGACAAGTATGTTAAAAGCATGATTTTGTCTTTCCTTTCCTGTGTTTAGCTAATGATTTCATTGCACAGACCCTCCTGCCTACAGCACAGGCAGAGAATAATGTTTCTGGTGAGTAAATCCCTATTATCATGCAGAGTTTAGGCCAGTTTAATGAAATCAATGCAAACTCAGGGTGCATGTGCAAACTCTTACTTTTCAAGAGTGGCTTTGGTTAATGAATTAGTAGATTTAGAAGACTCTTAACAATCATAAATTACTCCTAAATACAAAGCATCAGTTGCACAATGGATTCAGATGTATTCCTCAGTTAGAACAGTGCAATTCTCCATGCAGAAAATATATGTAGAAATGTATGCACAGACTGCTTATGTTTGGTAGCAGGAACATGTTTGTGATTCAACAACTGGCTTGATGTCCCTAAACTAAATTTAGAAACATATTTTTCTAAGAAAAAAAATTGTAATAAGCAGTGGGAGCAGGAGCTGAATGCATTGCCTGGGAGCAGCACCAGCTGCTAAAGAGGCTAGGCACAGGGCAAGGCAGCCAAGCAGGCTGTGGCCAGCAGCCCAGGCATTGTGCCAGAAGAATCCTCCCCTGAAATGAGAATATTTGGGGAATAGATTTGTACTGCAGTGCACAAATTTCATGCTTATTACTCATGGTATTTCATATTAAGCTTCAGTTTTACTGTCTCCATTAATGAAGCACATCAGAAAGTGCATCCTCCAAAGGCCAGTCAAAGTTCATTTCTTTGTTTCTTCCAATGGCTTATGCTACTCTGGTTTGATGATTGTGGAATCAAAAGGCCATAACCCAAAGCATATCTACTGAATCTTTTAAAATACAGGCCTTAAATATCTTCTTATCTACTGAATCTTTTAAAATACAGAACCCTCACAGTAAGGCAGTTAAAGGATGTGCACCAAATTCTGTCTAAAATTTCGAGCAGGTCTTCTTCAATAGCAAAACATTTTCTTTCTACTAAATAGTTTGAGACAGGGTGGGGAGGTCAGGGTTTTCTTAAAATACCTTTTATTTTTAAAAGATTTTTTCTTTTTTTTTTTTAAACTGTAAAAGTCAAGTTGTACCTGGGGCAGTGTTCAAAAACAGACATCCTGCATTGAATTCATAGAAAGAATTTTGGTTTTCACAAACATGCAGTTCAAGTTTTAACGCAGATTTGAAAGAAAATAATTAGCAATCAAATATATCAAACACGGGGTAAAATATCTTTAAAATATCTGAACATACTGTTGAAAACAAGAACCAGTCATTAAGTGCATGCAAAAAAGTAATTGCTCACGTTCTAACAGACAAGAAAACTGTTTTTCTTAAAAGACAGCCATCTATAACTCCCACTGGAATTTACCTGTGGAAGAGACACCATACTGTAAATATGGCAATATGCTGGAATCTCCAGCGTGCTTATTTTTTTCCTTTTCAAAGCAGAACACACAGACATTTTTAATTAGTTGAAACTGAGGAAGTTAATTCAAGATTGACCTCAAATGCTTCATGTCTAGGCTATCATCTTCTGTTTCTAAACGAAGAAGAATTTCATTTAGAATCTAATATAAGGTGCTTTGGTCCATTCCCCCTGCCACAGAGTCCAATATGTGTAATATTAAAAGAAAATGTGGAGCAGAAGAGAAATAGGAAAAAGCACTCAGAAGTCCAAATTATACTCCATAATTTTCCAATAAAGTCCTTTTGAGTAGTTGCATCTCCATACCCCAGAGCTAGCAGGTGTATGGAAAGCTGTTTTGTGTCAAGAAAATGTGCTGTCAGTGGTGGGAGTGATACCAGTTGTAATGCAGTAGATGAAGAGACCTATAGTGGGAGGTTTAATTATATTGACCGTGATGATATTGTAGTAATAAATCTGCAAAGCTGGCACAAGCATTGCTCCAATACTCCTACACACTTTCCCCTGCATGCTCCCTAAACATTTGATTCACGAGTTTAAAAGTTTTCTCTGTTGGTGCCCTGGTGCCACAGTCCTCCTGCACTGAATGGAGTAATGCTGATCTAGCCCATCGTTGTCACTAAAAAATGGCATGTTGGCAAGGGGGAACAGAAACGTCTCTCCCTATAGGAGTGCCTCACTGCGATAATTTCTTGAGGACAGTACACATAAGTATGAAAAATGCGGGCAAAAATGCTTGATTGTGGTCATAAAAGTGGAGCTGCCTGAGGCATAGCAAGGCTTGTTCTGAATGGGAGGAATATACCGCAAAGGAGGAATTCCTCTCGCTTTGCATCCTTCGGTTCAGCAGTAAGTACTGCTACGCCTTTGTCATCATGCATCAGTTTCAGCAATACATTGGTTCATTCAGCACCATTACCTGCAGGCAAAACTGCTCTTGGGATGGGAAAAGATGACATTGTTTTCTTGCTGTTTATGTTGTTTCTGTTTGGAAGAAAGGTCAGATATTCAGACTCCTCCATTTGTACTGCCTGTCAATGAGGAAGCAGCAAAAATGATCAGTAGCCATGTTCTTCTGCAAGATGCTGGCCACTGCAAAGAAATTGGCTTTGAAAGGACTAGAGGGGATATGCAGCAACATGAGAATAAACATAAGATAACCTGTACATCATTTCCACTGAAGTTTTACCTTTATTTTCTTCAGATTTTCAGCTAATCTAATTTCAGCAGGGGCATCCTAGGTCCTGGAGTTCATATTGCAGTGCTTCACTTTCGCGATCAGGCATGTACCAAATGAGCTCTCTTAGGAGCAGGCTTAGCAAGCCTGCTCCCATGGTCCTGTGCCTTGAGCTATCTTAAGCTGAGAGATCTATGGAGGTGTCACAGGGAAGGAAAGGACCCTTTCATATTCTCTCTGGTCCCATCCTCTGTGGCAGGCTGAAGGAGTCGTTGATGCAGTCTCCCAAAACTGGCTTTCCTTTGAAGGAAAATGTTGACTTGAGAGTGCATGGGGAGGTGCAAATAGAGGAGGTGGGGATTCTCAAGGTTGACTACTGAAGCAAGGCCTAAATCCATAACTCATGATAAGGCCCAAGGCAAGGGCCATGCTGTGCTGTTCTTTAGGTCAGAGTTAAAATCTGCCTTTGTTTTCTGCCTATCCTGAGAGGAAGACATTCTATATGAGGCCTGGGCCCTAAACATACAAAATGATCAAGCAAAAATGATCAGTAGCCATGTTCTTCTGCAAGATGCTGGCCACTGCAAAGAAATTGGCTTTGAAAGGACTAGAGGGGATAGGCAGCAACATGAGAATAAACATAAGATAACCTGTACATCATTTCCACTGAAGTTTTACCTTTATTTTCTTCAGATTTTCAGCTAATCTAATTTCAGCAGGGGCATCCTAGGTCCTGGAGTTCATATTGCAGTGCTTCACTTTCGCGATCAGGCATGTACCAAATGAGCTCTCTTAGGAGCAGGCTTAGCAAGCCTGCTCCCATGGTCCTGTGCCTTGAGCTATCTTAAGCTGAGAGATCTATGGAGGTGTCACAGGGAAGGAAAGGACCCTTTCATATTCTCTCTGGTCCCATCCTCTGTGGCAGGCTGAAGGAGTCGTTGATGCAGTCTCCCAAAACTGGCTTTCCTTTGAAGGAAAATGTTGACTTGAGAGTGCATGGGGAGGTGCAAATAGAGGAGGTGGGGATTCTCAAGGTTGACTACTGAAGCAAGGCCTAAATCCATAACTCATGATAAGGCCCAAGGCAAGGGCCATGCTGTGCTGTTCTTTAGGTCAGAGTTAAAATCTGCCTTTGTTTTCTGCCTATCCTGAGAGGAAGACATTCTATATGAGGCCTGGGCCCTAACAAATCTCTCTGCTGGTACAACAGGGAGGAGCAAAAGTTCCACCTGCCCCCTCTCCTCTGGTGTTCCTCTGCAAAGCAGAAGATGGTGGCCCTGAAGATTCTTCTGCTCTTTGCATGGCACCTTTGTCCCTTTGTCTGAATTTGGACCACTTTCTCCATGGGAAATGTCACATGTATTTTGTGAAATACATCGTGAGCCCATAGGAGTTTTGCCAAAACTCAAAGGCATTGGCACAGTTTATGTACTCAAACCAGCTCCGGTTCTGCCTCTTACATGCCTGTAGCTCTTTGTAATCCAGTGCTGGCCATCGTTGGATGCATTATTTAAAATTGCACTGAGGAAGTCATTGCTGTGCATACACTGCAGTGCACTATGCAGTCTTGCACTATGCACCTGTCTTGTATGTTGAGACAACTTTCAATTAATAGTGGTGAAACCATTAGCTAACTAAATTTTTTCATACATTAAAATTCTCTAGAAAAATAAAGAGCATGACCATGTCCAATATAACTTACGAAATAGTTTATGAAGGGTGATAACTGCAACCTAAGACAAGAACAGCAGGAGCTATAGAGAAAGTTAACTTGCAGGACACTTTCTGTCGTTAGTGCACCTCAAATGTGATTGCTACATTGAGTTACACTTTTTAACATTCCTTTGTCCCTGATGGAAAAAAGCACACCAGGGAAAGTACATTCAAAAATCAGCTATCTATCTAGAACTTCACTAAAGAACAGTAAGTTTATCTCAAGCACCACAGAAGAAGATAAATGCTATCCTTTTACATTTGGACAGAGAGAGACATGGTCCTTCAGAAGAATCCAGTTTCTCTTTCCCCAGTGACTTTTCATCACAGTTATCTACACTGTAGGAATAGCTCATCTGTGCTCAACCAGCAGCACTGGTGACCTCTGAAAGCTCATGTTGCTCTTCTGCTATCACAGTGGATAATGAACTGGCTAAAGCTGACAGGCTATGAAAAATGATCCCTCTGCTTTGCTATTGCTCCAACAAAAGTGATTCTCCGACAGCTCCTTGCAACAACCATCTGAGTACCTCTTCCAAAAAAGTTTTCTATTCTGCAGGTGAAGTGGCAGCGGTGAAAAAACAAGACTCAAATACTGCAATGTGAAAACACCAACCTTTTATTTAAGGTTAACATACCCATTCCAGTATATAAATAATGTGTCATTCTATGAGAAATGCAGAAAACTGAGGTTCATTTTTCTCTCTTCTACACAATAGCACCTTTTTATTTTGATCTTCTTTTTCTGTGTCAGTCTCATGCTTTCATTTCTTGTTGAACACTGGCTCGTGTCATTTTTGATGCCTGGTGACAGCACTGATGCTGGCAGTTCATTTCAGTGTTAATAACCTGAAAGCAAAAGGAACCTACTGCCCTTCTAATCTGAAACTGAAGCATGGTGCTTTCTTTTCTTGGCTCTACACCCTGTGTCAGGAGGACAGTTTGGAGGTCCTTGAACTTTTGGCTGCTAACTTAATGTTTTGATAGGTGCTCTTCAAGTTCCCACATCACCATTGGCATTACAGGGAGTTTCGATGCCTAACTGGACTCTGTATTACACCTGATTTAGCTCAATTAGACTATATCAATATTTCCTCACCATCTAAAAAATTATATTTATCATTTTTTATCTAAAATAGGAAAAGCATTTTGATACTGTACTGGACTTCATAGCAAAATCATCATTAATACCTAGACTTCTGGCAGTAACATGTTCAATACAGTTGCATCTGCATGCTAGGGGCACTTTTTCATATAATGTTATGTCTATGCCAGAAAATTCTATGCTGAGACTGATGTGCTGTCCATGTAATGATGAGATGATAAAGAGAAGCAAGGAGGGTGGGATACAGGGTATGCACTACGGGTCACAGACAAGGGAGAGGCAGCAATCTCTGGGTGTTTAAAAAGGGGACACCTTCCAGACCCTGCAATGGGAACCAAGAATCCCATGGCTCATCTTCCTTTAAACGCCCTGCTCTGTGCAGATGATGATGGCCGCTTACCGTGGCAGCTGCTTCTCTGCGCAGGAGCCAGAAAACTCTAAGCTGAGACTGATGTCTCTCCATGAAATGATGAGATGATAGACTCACAGCTAAAGCATGAATGTTCAGCTTAGCTGGAATACCCAGCTCCAACTGAGCTACAAATTGAGCAGTATGTCACACAAGAACAGGCTTTCTCATTTTTTTACATACTTGATTTAAGTAAGTAAAAGCGAAGAAAATAATGCAGAGAGAGTGGTAGAGAAAAACATGGTCTAGATCTGATAACAGAGGGTGGGAAATAGAAAGCTGTGCAGTCCCCCCAGCTGTTCCTTACCAGAGGAGAAATAGTGTGCATGCCCAAGAACAGCAATTATGGCCCTCTTGATTTCACTGCTAAGTCCACCCTGAATTATCAAAACCCTTCCCAATCTAAAGAATATCTAGCATGAGTTCTGTGATATTATTTGAACTTGACTTCGTGTTTTATTTTAGCCAGTTTGCTCAAATTTACTCTTAGTACTTCTGGGGAAAACCTCAGGGGTCTTTCTGCTGGTTGTGCGTAGACCTCATCCATAATTCTAGTGCCTTATCCTCTGACGAAGACCTGGAATGCTGTTTATGAAGGACAACTAAACTTAAAGGGGAAGGAATCTGTCCAGAGGTGCAATTATTTTTTAAATCTATCTGTCCTGATGATAGACAACAGGACAGGACAACAGGTTATGGGACTGTCAATGGATGCATCATTTTAAAGAATTCTGTGACTAGCCTGAGAGGTGGAGAAATACCCAAGTATAGATATATTATCTGTCTTGGAAAGTTATCAGAGAATAACTTTGCCCCTCAGATAAAATATATCTGTGGTATGTTTTAAATATTTTCCTAGGCAGACTATAAAGATTCTAGCAATTCAATTTTCAGGTTTCAGCTATGGGTCTGGTGTGATGATTTGAAATCTCAGGTAGATGTTAATTTTGGATTAATAATCCCTTAATATAATACAGGGACTGGAAATTTTGTAGAACTTTATTCAAAATAGTTTTGAGGTATGAAAGCACGATCCAGCATGGCAAACAGGTCACACAAATTAACTTTTCTGTGCACAAATTCATCAGGGAACCTGTAGCAAATGCTTGGCTTTTCTCATTGTGAGTACTGAAACTCTGCTGACTTCAACTGAAAATCTGGCTTTTGCTCATTGTGTTGTAAGAGAAATAAGGCTTTCTGGGGAAGGTAGTATCTTTTATTAGATCAGCTTTTGGGCACAGAAGTTCTCCTCCTGGTCTAGGAAAAGGTACTACCTTCTTCTACAAACCTTACCTTGCCTCCATGCTTAGATCACAGCTGTAAGAGCACCTCCTACAATATTAAATGATGTCGTCCTTTTAAAGGACTATAAATATGCAGTACTTTAAATATGAAGGTCAGCCAATGCAAAGGACTGCTGTGAAGCTTCATTTGGATTTCAAACTCAGTGAATTATGTAGATCTATTTCATTTTGTTCAGGCCTCCCTAGTCTTGGACAGGTTTTATTTAGTGAGTAGTAATCCCAACACAAACCTTAGCAACTGGAGAGGGGAGAAAGAATGTGCAATGGAAACCAAAACTAAAGTGAAAACTCACATCCATCATTTGCAGAAATACCATTTCCACCATTGCTAAGCACACTGAGTCAACAGCCTTATTGCAGTGTTAAAGGAAAATATAGCCTACTGTGACGTGCCAAAATAATGTTTAGCTGTCTAGGCTTCCAGGATATTGGTCATAAAATTAAAAGCTGGGTCAAACACTAGAGAATTAATTTAATGTAATTAAAGCTAATAAAAGATCCAGTGTTCTGTCAGAACAACGTGTGTCATCCAAGCAGTTAGTAGTATCATCACTTATTAAGATTACCTGACACTTTCCATTATAATACTAGGTATGCAGTTTGGCAATAATTTCATGACTTCAGCCCCCAGGGATTACATTTACTGTTCTGTATGTCTTCCATCTGTTGAACTCTTTCAGAGAAAACTTAAGCCATTTTCAAGGGTTTGCTAGGCGAGAAGACTGAAACTGAGATGGAGGGTAGAAGATGAAACTGGAGAAGCAAGGAGGATGGGATGGGGAGTCAGGGATTTTGAAGAGACAGTATGAAATAAGTTTGAAGAGACAGAGCACAAGGTATACATGATCAGGTCACGGGCAGGGAAACAGCGGTGATCTCCAGGCGTCTAAGAAGGGGCCACCTTCTGGGCCCTGCAATGGGAGCCAAGAATCCTGTGGCTCATCCTCCTTTAAAAACCTTGCTCCATGCAGACCATGACAGCTGTTTACCCCGGCAGCTTCTTCTCTGCGCAAGAGCTGAGATGGGCAGAGAGCTCCCAGCCCCACAGTCCCCTGCAGATTCAGCAGGGTGCCCCATGATAGAACTTCTGAGTTTCTTCCTATTATTTTAAAAATTAAGTTACACAAAGAAAAGCCTGTTATGTTATTATGGTTGCAGAACTCAAGAGCTTTACATATTAGGTAGTGCTAGCTTAAGGTTGCCTTTGTTGACAGAATCTCACCATCTGAAAAGCAGTGATAAAAGTCCTATCTAACAGGAGTATTGTGAGGATTAATTTGGTATGCTTTGAAAATTGCTGCATGGTTTTATCATGTGTTTCTATTTATTTTACTCTTGATTCAAAAATCATAGAAACAAATTGGTGGGTTCCAAATGGGAAAAATATATGAAACATTATCTCCTTTCTTCTAAAGCCATACTACAAGCTATTGAGGCTAAAAAAAAATTAAAGCACATGAAAGCATGTTTTGTTTTTTCATGTGAATGAATTTTTTTTTCCTTTGCTGAAAAAATGGAAGACCATATGCAAATATTGGGTTCCTGGCTTGCCTATCTGTTTGAAGACTAATCTGCATTTGAGTTTTCCTAACCTCAAAGTGGTATTCTAAGAGAAGTGTTTACTGACAAGAAGAACAAGCAATACACATTTTTTCAGTTTAACATATTAAAAAAGAAAGTATCATGAAAGATGAGGCAAAAATGTGTTTGCCTTTTTGTGTCTTTTCTAATTGAGTGGGAAGAAATCACCTTGACATAGGGGCAGTTAAAAGCTGGCATTCTCAGAGTTGTTGTCAGTCTGGTAGACACTGCATTTCATGAAAGCAGTAGTTAAGTGCATGTCGCCATCTTTGCCATTTTTGGAACATTACCATTTATATTCTTGTTGCAGAAGTTTTTTTAGCTTTATGGTCAACTAGCATTGTCCATGTGAGTTGGTCTGCATACACACTCCCTTTTGGGATTTACATTTACCTGTTAGCAATAGCTATTGCTAACAGTGGAGCCAAGGCAATAGCTCTTCTCTCTCTTAATGGGAATACACAGAATTTCTGACACTTGTGTATGTATGGGATCAAAACTCAATGTAGCACAGATTTGCCAGGGCTTTTTATTTTAACAAGCTATTACTTTTTTGTATTATTTTGGTGGTGGTGAAGGAGATGGGGAGCAGAAAGGAGCAATGGCATTGTTAGAGTTGCTTCCAAGAAGGACAGACTTTTTCAAAAGAAATGTGTATGCTGTGCCTCCACTGGCAGGGGGAGCAGGAGGCTGGGACGCTGCTGGTGAGCCTCCCTCTTTGTACCACAGTCATGACAATCTGCACTAGCATCTGTGTTGCTGTGGATGGTATTTTCTTTTAAACTATTCATTAGCTGCTCAGAATACCAGTCAGAGCGGAGCAGGGTTTCTTCAATATACAGGTTATGCAATAGTTAATGAAATCTTTTCTTAGTATGTACTGTCCTTAGAGGGTTACTTAATTGCTTCCATGATTAAAAATAAAATAAAATAAATTGCTTCTGCTCTTTTAAGGAAAAAACTGTGTTCTAGGACAGACCTGGACATAAAACTGAGACATAGATATCTCTGATATATACCAAGTTGAGGATCACAGTATGTACTTCATGCTTCCACTTTTTCAAGTGAACAGATAACTTTGTATTTTAGCATGCTTTTGTACCTAAAAGGTATTTTTGCATTTCTGTGATTGCCATCATTTTCCAGATGATATGCTCAAGACTTAAATTACTTCTCCTCCAAAATAAATTCGGAAGAGAAATATTGTTAGAAGGATGACTTATTTCCATTGCTATATACAAAATGGAGATGGTATAAGTCCTATTCTAGATGGACAAATGTTTTATCTGCATCTTGTTCATACTTCTTATTAAAGGTAAATTATAAATAGTTTAAAAATGGTTAGATAATACTTCACAGGTTTTATAAATTTATTATGAATTACAACAGCATATGTTCCAGGTAGTTAGGCCAAACAAATTAATAAATGGTTAGTTAACTGTTACTGATTATTATGAAATTAAAATATTTTTAAATAACATCTTCAATAAATTACTAAGCCTTTCCAATGTAAACATAATATAGGGGGAAACAAGAAGTGCTGAACGACTAACGCAGAATATTAAAAAAATCCCAGTTCTCAAACAGCACTATCCGTGTTTAATTTCTACATTAATTTAAAAGCAAAGGCAGTTAAGATAAAAAGAAAGAAGAGAATAAATCTGTGCAGAAGAAATCTCAGGTATGCAAAAGTGAATATGATATTCATGTTCTCTCTTCCCAAGAAAAAGAAAGCCTGGCTTCTTTATCCTTGGTGTGGCTGCAAGGAAAAAGGAGACAGTTCTGCCTTTTGAAGTATGAACCATTTCTGAAAAATGCTTAAATCTCAGGGGAATGTATGAGAGGTAACACCTAACCCCCTGGGACCAGGATAATGGTTGGTAATCCTACCAGTAGAGCTGACACCTGAGCCTGCTCAGAAAACACTCGCCAAAAATCGTGCCCTGCTTCTGCATTTAGTCATCCTGAAGCACTGATCTAAGCACTTAGATGAGGCCTAGATTTCAGGTCTGAAATGTATGGCAATGTATCATTTAGGTACAGGTGATTGGTCTGCTCTCTAAATATATATGTAATATTTAGAGGAAGCCACCTTTTGTATAGTGGCTGAGAGATTAGAGCTCGTACACAGAACCAGGAGTCCTGGGCTCAGCATCCTCCTCAACCCCCTTCACCCCTCCGAGGAGTGCCTTCCCCACCAGGACGCCTGGGCTCCACCTCAAGCCCCAGCCTATGGCACGCCACGGTGTTGCACAGGGCTGTGATTAGTTCGATACAAAGATCCCCCTTCAGCAGCACAGCCCCAGCCTTGGGTTCCCGACCTCAGAGCAGCTTGTGAGTTTTGTGTTAGGGCGTAGCTGGAAGGGAGCGGGGCTGGAAGCCTCCCAGGGCAGCACTTCTCTGAAAGGGAACTGAGTCATGCTCCCTTTTTTTTTGCTATCTCTGTAGCCCTATGAATTGTGCATTTCTTTCCACACAGTGGCACAGCTTCAGCTACGACACCCACTGCAGTTTTGCTTTGAGCCTGGTTGCTAGGAGATGGCAGCTCTGAGTTCAGGTCCCCTCCTCACCACAGCTAGAAAAGACCTTGCATCCCAAATTTTCCACCTCTTCACCGTGTATTGCAACAAGGAGCCACAACTCGGGTCTCCCACTTCTTGGCCATGTGCTCTAACACGTGGGCTGGTATGCACCAAGGTGCACCAAGCGCCCTTGCTGTGCCCTCCGGCCAGGCTGTGCTTGCTGTGCTCTGCTAGAAGCTCAGTGCATCAGCTCTGCAAGAAACTCACTGTTAGGTTTTCAGTGCACTGACTAGCGGGGCTCTGGAGGACGTGTAAATTCAGGGACAGCAAATTTGTGGGTTCCAGTCAGGACAAGGAGACAAGCCCTGAGATACTCTGCTCAGCTATAGGAGTTAGTCCCCTTTGCACTGCATCCCTTGAACACAGTCCAGTCCTTGATAAATTTGCAGAAGATCCCTTACTGGTCTTTGTGAGAATAAAATGAGACTCTGAGTGAGTCTATGGCAGGAAGTATCATCTAGTTTTAAACATAAGGATACAGAACATCTCAGCCTTGAGAGCGTTAAAGATTTGGATGATAAATTAAGCTTTGTTGCCAAAATAGAACTTTACTGTATAGCTTATAAATATTTTCTCAGAGAAAATAATACATTTGCTCTTATAAGAGACAGCAATGACCTTTGGAGGTAAAAAGTAAATTATATTAAAGTTGAATTCCTGGCAAAAATACATTGCAATTTTGGCCCTTTGTTTAAGCCTATTATTACTTAAGAAAATGCATAGGAGACTGGTTTGGCCAACTCTCTTAAAAATGCAAAGCTTTGCGTCAGCTCATATTAGTGCCCAAGAGGCCCCATTCTGATTGTTTATGGAATTAATTATCTGATGGTTCAGTGTTCTGTATTAAATATTAAAATTTCTGTTAATAATATATATACCTTCTCCTGAATCATCTCAGTTGTGCCCAAGTCTCTTTCACCAATAAGTATCTACAAGACAGGGATATCTTCATCTCAGAAAAGTTGGTAGTGTCTTATTTGGGAGGTGGAACCGACGATTGTTCCTAAGGCAGACAGGAAGGCTGCTTTAGAACCCTTTTTGCTTCAACACAGAGACTGGACACTGTTTGAACTATTTGATCCCTCTGTGCTGGTATATACATTCTTATTTTTAAGTAAACACTGTAAAAAAGGTTTGAGATATTTTATAGCATTCTGAATAAGTTCGGTATGTTTAGCAACTATAAAAGGGTTGTGCAGGAGAGAGGCATCAAATGGACAAAATCTTACACAAAGGGGAGATAATTCTAACATCATTTTTCAGTTAACTACTCTGAAAAGGTCTGCAAACATTCTCACCTCTATTTTTTAAATACTGATCTTCCATTTTATTTGAAATCACTGAAATATGATTTAATCAGATAAGAGTGTAAAATCAGGCCCGTAAAAAAAGTCTACAAGTTAAAAAAACAAAAAGAAGTTCAAATACATTTGCAGACTAGATCAGAAATTCTGGCACTCAGGTCCCTGTGGTGGGCTGAGCAGTCACACACTGATAGTTTTCCTTGTTTCTAACTACTAAAAAGCATTAAATCTTCTTTTAATGCTTTTCTTTTTTTCACCTCTGTCGTTACTAAAGTTGCCACAGGGGCATTCTGTGATCATGAGTGGAGGTGAGGTGATCTAAGCAGTAGCCATGGTAAGTGCAGATGGGGAAAAATACACTTTCACCTGAAACATGATCTCCTTTAGGGGAAAGTTGGAGGGCCATTGTGCTAAATCTTGTTCAATATTATGCAAGCATCTAAGAGGCAAACAGGGAGCATTGAGGGGAACTCATGGTGTACAGTCACTGCTCATACACAGATTACAAGTGCTTTCAAGTCACGTTTGTAGAGGCATCCTTACTACTTAGCCCTTGTGTGGATGGACACTTACTCAGCCCTCTGCAAACATAGGAAATGTTGTTTTATTCCGTTCCTCTATTCCTTCTGTCATTTCTGAGGCTGATACATCAAAAGAAGTAGTTGGTGCATTCTGTATTGGTTTGTCTTATCAAGAAAGATATGATTCTCTGGCTTGGAAGAGTCATTCCTGTACTCAGAAAGTAATGTCTTTTTTCTGTCCTTTCCCACACTGTTTCTGGACGGAGTTGGGTTTTACAGGCGACTGTGAGCTCTTCAGGGTGAGAGGATGCGTCTTCTCCTTGAGAAACAGTATGGTTGGCTTGTGGAGCACAAATAAACAAATATTCTCAGATTTGTAGGAAACCTGTATTCTTGCTTATTTCCATTGTTTCTTTTCAGCTGATATTTGGTCAATCAGAAACACATCTGTGCTAGTATAACATGTATTATACTTTTCTAAAAGCAATAGATGTGGAGATTTAACAATGGAAAAGACCCTCTTGTGCAAGGTAAAATGTAACGATAATTCAAAACCTTTCCTTGTTTTTGCAGGATGAGGCTGCTCCAGCTGACAAACAGTACAAACAGGAGCCAGCCCAGGTCACTTACTCAACATCAGCTGTTTCCAGCACACAGGAGGTGTTGTACATCAATGGAAATGGGACCTACAGTTACCATAGTTACAGAGGGCTCGGAGGTGGGCTGCTAAATCTCAACGATGCTTCTAGCAGTGGTGAGTTTCCTTACAAAATGTGCCTGTGTGTATATGTGCTCATGTGTACTTTTCCCCCTGCTGTACAGAAAGCTAGTCCAAGGGGTTCAATATCCATAGGCTATTATCAGATAATGAGCAGGTACACAATCCCGCAAACAGCTACTGCTGAGCAAAATACTTGCTCACTGCATGCTAGTCTCCTTTCAGTTTCAAGGGACTAATTCACAATAGGGCGAGACTGAACCTGAAGTCTCTAACAAAGCTGAGTGAAAAAATGCTGGGTTAGATCTTCAGTTGATTTGCATGACTTTATGAGGACCTACCCTGTCATTGTTGTCCTCTCCTATACTGATCACAAAATGAGGCCATTAGTATCTTTGGGGCTGGAGTTTGAAAACACTGAACTCCATATATTATAACAGAAATGAATTGACCTAGATTTCTCAAATGGTCTCTCTAGCTACTTTAATTTACTGCAGATAAGGATCTGGCATAACAAGTGTTAAATGAGAAATCAGCACATCAATCTATATTCTAAACTAAAAATGATGCAGGTCATTACGTGTCACCATAAGGTTGTATGCCCCTCTGAAAAAGACAGTGGTGTCATTTGTTTAGACAACATTCCTTTCTTCTTACATTAGCAAGCATCTGTAACAAACAAATGTAAGTTAATTGTATTATTTGTTTTAAATAGTCCCCCATATTGACTTACTGCAAATTCAGAGCAAAGGAAATGGTTTGCCCATGCTGATAACAAGGGTGTTGTCTGTCTGTCAGAGAAAAGTGATTACTCTGGAAGACTGAGGGTCTCCTGCCTCCAAGAATGGTATTTAAAAAATGTTTCAGAGGATGGAGAAATCCCTGGGTTTTTGTCCTGGCTGATCCCTCTCTGGCTGAGGAGAGTGCTGCTTCAGGTACATGGGCTGACTTAGGCAGGGTGGTAATTGTTCAGCTACAGCCTTTATATTCAACATGCTAAGCAATTTTCAAAATGCTATCAGGGCTGCAGCCTGCAAGCAGTTATTGGTATGTGGTGTCCTGGTGACCTTCATTCATGTCTGCTTCCTCACCCCCCACCCCCAAAATCCTCAAAGGTCTGTGAATGATTTGCATTTTTGCTTTAAAAAGATAATATTTTAGTTGTCAAAAGTCTTTGAGTTAAGGAGAGTGAATGATGATGACAATTGTTTCCATATGCATGAAAAACACATCTGAAGTACTGAATATGATCTCTGATCAAATATTTTCATAAGAGTAAGACAGGCCGTGGAAATCTGGTTTCTTGGGAAAATGCACAAGAACTTTAAAATTGTCTTTTACTTTGTGGTCAGAGAAGATCCGAGCCAGTTCCCACTGAAAACAGTTGACATTTGCTCTTTCACCCAACTAAGAGTAGGATTAAACTCCCCATGTGTTATTTGTCAGAAGAAGCTATCAGAACTGTCCTGTTTTACATAATCTTAAACTGTGAGGAATCACAACTGTTTTGTGTACTTGTTCTTCCCTTCAAACATCTTGTAATACGATATATTTTCATAACTCCCATTTTTCAGTGAATTGTGGGATTTAGGTAAAAGTATTCTATGTCACTTCAACATGCAATTTTAAAAAATGAGGTACAAATTCAACATCAAAAATTAGTGTTGCTTTCTAATTAGAAGCAACATTTTCTTTGTACCTTTAACGTAGAGGACTCCAGTGTTTTTTCACAATTAAAGCTCAAGATGGGTTTTGCAAGACAAACAGTGATTATCCAGGAACTGGCAGATGCTGCACAGCTAACGCAGCTAGGGAACTGTGCAGTGCACTGCATTTCCCTGTGTAGCATCGCTGGGGTGAAGGGACCAGTGGATGCTTACGGTTTGCATACTGACATATGCTCAAACATTCTTCTTCCTTGCCTTTCCCTACTTGCACTGGAAAATTTTGTCTGTATGTCCTCTTACTTTGGAAGACTGGTAAACCACTGCACCTCTCCCAGATGGTTGTGCAGAGCTGGAGCGTTGTGCAAAGGTGTCCGTCTTCTGCACAGGGATCCTACAGGATCCAAAGCACGTAAGCTCCGTGAACCGAAAGTCTGTGTGCCAGCACTTGGGAACCAGTTGTTGATGCTAACAGTCTGGCTGGCTGCTGATTTGTGACCCACCTGCCACTTCGGGAAGATCATTAGGCAAGTTGTGGAAAGGCAACTCCATCAATTTCTTAGTTTCATTGACACAAAAGCAATCAGTAGCCAACCTAATTATCTCTTGGCTATTGAAAGTAAAGTGCTCTGGCTCCATTAGCTGGTTTCCCTGCAGGAGAAATGGGAGGACTTGGAGGCCAGTTCTTTGGGCTCTGTCAATCCTCTCTGATATGTCCATGGATATTTGCTTTTTCATTTGTAGACTACGAGGAGTGGATGGAGTTGCAGTTGAGAGGGGAAACCATTGCCCTCCTGACAGACCTCACAGGACAGTTGTTTGCAATCATTATTCTGTTTCAAGGACTCTTGTTCCAAACATATGCAAGGCTGTTACAATGGTTAATGAGTTCCCTCTCTGGAGAATAGGATATTTGCTTGCAAATTGTTTTCAGGACCTAAGAAGTAATTTAAGAATGCATTTCCTTTTCGATTTAGTAACCCATCATATGTTCTTGTCACATTTACAAATGTTCTCCTAGTGTAAAAATAAATATACACCTCAGTCAGGATGTGTGTATAAACAAATACAGTCTGGTTTTGTGTATCTGCTAAAACAGAAAAAAGGAGAAGTTGCAAAAGCTAGCTAAAACTCACTGCTTGAATACCTATTTCTGGACTTTTCCCCACAGTAATATCATGACTGTCCAATTAGCTTTCCTATCTAGTAGTCCAACTGATGTGTGTATTTTGTATGCTGTGACTCATTTAATTTGATTATTTTCTCCCCTGTAAAGTTCAGCCCTACTCTGATCCCATCTTACAGACTTAGCTATCTGCTCGCCCAACTGTTTGGTGGCTCTGGCTCAAGGACCTCTCTGTGCCTGCTGTTGCAGTGCTTCCATCCTCAGCCTGTCCTTCCACATGGCTAATTACAGAACCATAATTAGCTCCTTACACAACTGTATGGGGCAAGCCTTCATGCAACTGCTCAATATGAGCAAGCAGAACACAACAGCTTGTACAGTGACCCCTCCTTTATTGTGGGCAGGAAAAAAGCACAGCAGGAAAAGGCTTGGGCTTACAGCACCAAGGTCTCTTTTTCCCCTGCTTTTAAACCCTTTAGGCCAAGCCAGCTCAGCTGGAAAGCTTCACCCCATCACCAAGCAGTCTGTGGGTTGACAGAGCCTCTGTCAGCCTGTACGTGGGCTGGGGAGAAGCCTTTGGGCATGTTGTCCTTGATTCTTGTAGATGTTAAAGGAGAGCTGCTCTTTGAGAAGAGTGGATTTCCACAGCTCTCTTTTTTAAGGCTAACGCAGTTCCTGCTACCAAACTAAATGGAGAACCTCCAAGGTGGGTATGTGGTAGCCCAGTGGGTGTAAACAAAATTTTCTTGCCAGCTCCTAGCGAGCCGCAAAGACTTCAGCTGGCCCCGCTCCATCACACCTGGATCGACCTTGGAGGGACGCCCAGCTTGGGGGCAGGAGGGTGAGGACAGGAGACAGGCTGCTCTGTTGGGAGCAAAATCTCTTGCTGCCGCCAGAAGCTGTTGAAGTCCCTGCATGCTGCCTGAGCCTCTCCTGACAGAGCGGGATCGCCTCGTCTCCTCACGTGTTTTTGTCCAGTGGGTCGCCATCCGCCCTCTCCGGATGATTGTCAGCTGTCAGCCCTCTCTGAAGCCAGGGCGGGCTTGTCGGAGCCTTGCTCTCTACAACCACTTCGTTTCCTGAAGTCCATTTTTCCTAAGAGGTGTGGAGAGTGTTTCTGCTGCCATTGCTGGGTTTTCTGGAGGTGATTTGGGGCTGTTTCTTCTGCATCGTTGCCTGGTTTCTAGGCAGAAATGTCAGTCTTTTCCCTTTGTGTGTGTAAAAAGAGAGGGTGTTTCAGACTCGATGGCAGACTGGCCATGCAGGACATGCCCTCGTGTCATGGTAAGACAAAGCAGCTGTTGTGTCTCCGTTTCTCTACACAGATCTGCAGCCTACCTCCACCACAGCCGCAACTCAGCACTGCATCCCAGGCACCACAAACGTCCAGTCCCCTTCCAGCTCAGGTAAGTCCTCCTGCTGAATCCGAGTATGTTCACACCACAAGCAAACCCTGAGCCCTGGCAGGCTTCTCTTCCAGCCTCCTCTCCCACAGGCAGGCCTGCAGACCATGACCAATGGCCCCATGGTCCGGCCGGTAGCTGCCAGACTTCCACCACACCGCTCACCTCTCCCTGCTGCTCCCTTCTAGAGGACCAGAAGGGCTGCACTCTCCCAGCCATTCCCCACTTTAGCCAGGCCTCTTACCCACCTGCAAATCAGTCCTTCTGCCTCCTGGTCCTTCAGGCGGTGCAGCCCTGCTGAAGATGACGGGGTAGCTGGGGGAAGCTCCGGGAGCTGATGCTGCTGAGCCCCAGTGATCAGGATGGCCGTGCTGCTCTGGGGCAGGGAAAGGAGCACCGAGCACTCTTGTCCACTTTTGCATGTGAAAGTAGGGAGGGTGCCTCATTTCCGCACCCTCAAATTTGGTGAAGTTGTAACCTTCTGTAAAATCTTGGTATTTGCATGATCAGTAGAGGCTTTTTGGCAATAAACTAGGAAAAAAAAAAGTCCAGCTGAGAATATCCAGTATGTAGCTAATTCTTAAAGTGCTGACTGGGTTACCTGCAGCATGGCTGGCCATGAGGTAGGGGTTGAATGGGATTTTTGCTGTGGTTGCTATCTCCAGCTCTTCTTTATACTTCTGCTCTTGCACAGTCTTCTGTGTTCTCAGTGCTACCCTGATGACATCAAAGTGGAGAGAGAGAGGAAAGACAAAACAGCTTGTCTCTAACACAGCTGGAGCCTGGGGCATGAAGAGACACAGAACAAGAGTGATAGAGTTAGGAACCTAGGAGAGTGTGTTTAGTCCCATTTAAAAAAGGCAAAATGTGGGGTTGGGAGAAGTTAAATGGTTTGACCTATGTTGTGGCAAAGGTGGGAATTTCTCGCTGGGAAATGCTGGCTGAATTCTGTATTAGGATCATCCCCAGATTCCTCTTCCCCCTTCCTCCTCCTCTTCAAATTATCGCATACATGGCATATGCAAGTATTAGTCTGCTCCCACCATAGGAATGAAGATGGAATGTCTTGGATGTATTGGGCAATATCCTACTGTTCTACCTTTGCACAAAGCTCAGGAGACAGCCATTAAGGCAAGACAGGTGTATGCCACATAATTAATCTCCTACGGTAGATAGGAAGCATTACTGGAGGACCTCACATAATCATTTCATCACAAACCAGTGTCTTTGCCGATTGTTGAAAATGCATGATGTTCAGTGGCTATAGGCATTTCTGTGTTTTCACATCTCTTTCCTCAGGCAACACAGCAGTTTTTTCTGCTATCTGAACTAGCTGAATGTATGTTTTCCAGAGGGAAGGCTGTAGAAGGGAGAAAGAAGCTTAAAAGGTCCAATTCATTAGCCCCTGTTTTCTTGATCTGAGATCTCCTGGCACTTGAAACAATAGTTTTAGGCACATCCGCTCTCTGTTTGAAGGCGGGAGGAAAAGAAACACTGACAGATGCATAATATCACAATAAAACATTCTTGCAATAATAAATACATCTGATTTGGAAAAAGTAGCATACTTTGATAGTTGTTTCTGTTTAGTTTTATTGGAGTATATGAGAATCTAGTACATACTTACTTCTAAAGCCATTCATGGGGAAAAAAAGAGGAGAGGAGAATAGGTGCAATAGAACAGATACACAACAGAGATTTCAAAGCATGGGCAAATGTATTTTTCTATAACTAAGTGCCACTGCTTTTTACATCTTCACTGGTGAAGAAGGTTGCTTAACTATTAATGAAAATGTAGAAGCATAGATGCTTAAGCACATACAGCTTTTTAAAATTATTTTTGTTACTCTAAATTATTATCTGTAATAGTGATAACCATTTTGAGAGTCATTGACACATTTATTATTCTTTCAGTAGTTGTTAATTATAAGATTGGTAGCTACCCAGTGACAGCATACAATTCTTTAGGGATTTTTGCTGAGACAGTTGATAGTGTCTAAGCAATCAGTAACAGCACATCTACATCTGACCCATATTTTGGAATTTGATATAAATCATGTTGCTAATGAGTAGTGCATGAGGCAATAACTAGGTCCATTTAAGTCTTGCAATTTACAGAGAAGCCATTTGTCCCACAGTGTTTTTAATGGAAGGTATTCCTAGCAGCTAATTTGATAAATGATTGTCTAGCACATGAAGAGTTCTCATATTCAGCTTGATGTGGTTCCAACAAGAACAATTTCACCTCACAGGGGAAATTAGGTCTATGTGACTGGACTGAGGTAGTAAATCAAAAATATTCCCGTGTTAAAGTGTCAATCAGGTGGCCTCGGCAAGAGGCAGAGGAACAATACTTCAGTCTTCTGAAAGAATATAAAAGAAAGGATCTGTCTCAGCAATTTGTTTGACCCACTGTTTAAGAGAATGTGCTGTTATAAAAACATGGGAGGTGACAATTTTGAGTTACAATAGTATGTACTAAGAGAAATAAATAAATAAAAATAAGTATCCTGTCTTCATCTCTGCAACATATGCTTAATCTTTGCTTGCACACACAGACATTGTGGAACCTGATAATGTTTGCAGTCAAGATTTTTAATTGTCCTGAAGTACTCCAAGAACTCCAAGAACATACATACTTCCAAGGAAGCGGTATGCTAAAATGTGCAGTATCGCCTTGGAGGAACCTGACACTGCAAAATTCATTACAAAAATATTCAGATTTCCCTCTGTATAAGGATACACTTCCTTGTTCCTGTGAAGACTGGCAGCTTAATAAATAATGTTAAGTACACTAAGGAAATAGTTCTATTTAAAGTAAGGGTAGTTATTAAAAGAAATGGTGGTGAAACTGTTCAGCTTTCTCCAGATTTAGTCATCTGTAGTGATGGCTTCTGGAGATAGAGGTACATGAAGTGTCTACCTTAACCAGCTATTTTAAGCCTTCAGAATATCTGTGATTTATTTGTCTGGTTAAAGAAATGTGGTGGATATTTATGAGTAAGATTTAGGTTCCCATGTTTCAATAGCTGATTTGCATAAAATTACACAGGAAAAATCTACACTGTGAGAATAAGATGCATTTATTCCTTATTTTCTGAACAACCAGGTATGACTGATGAAGCTACAGATAAGTTACAGCATTTTTAGCATATAGCAGGCTGGACAACAGAATCAGTAATACTGTCAGTGAGTGCCTATCATAGCTATTAAAAGCTGAGACCAGTGTAACACATCCTGGGGCTAGTCTCTGAGTGAGGTATTCTCCCAGATATAAAGCTTGGGCAGTCACAGGCAAGCTTTGGAGGTGAGGTGTAGGGGTCACATAACATTATTAAAAGAAGAACTAAAATCCTTATCCCCACATCAAGCATGGCTTGTTCTCTTTCTGTTGAGCTCTCTCCCAGCACATGCAGCTTCCCTTCCTGAAAAGGCACGGGTGTACTCACTGTCCTGAAACCATAGCCATGAACGCTTTTCTCTGTGTGTGGATTTCTTTGCTTTTTTGCTCAGGGGGCTTTGCTTTGAGGGGAAGGAGGACAGCACTGTGACTTGTTAAGTACATGGCAGGAGTTGGGGAGTGAAGTAAAATCCTATTTTCCTAGTATATAGAAATTAAAAAAAAAATCAAGTAGTTTGAAGTAGCTGGGGTAAGTTAAAATTCTTATTTCTTTTGTATACAAGAACTCTGAATACAACAGAAGTCTCCCAGATCAAGAGGAGTTCTGGGTCCTGATGATTCCTTGTGTATGCAGACTGCAGATTTGCACTTGTACAAAACGGGATTTCCAGTGCCTTCAAGGATTCAAAGATATATATTCTGAAGAGTTAAAAAACTTTCCTCATGATAGTTAATCGGGACATCTAGGAATACAGGGCCAGATCTTCAATTTGTGTAAATCACTGTGACCCTACAGACTTGTAAGGAGTTACACTGATTTACACATGCTGGACATCTGGTCTTCTCCTAGTTTTCCTTTCGAGCGGTGCTTTTACTTTGTGTCATCAGTTTTTGTAAGGAAAACCTCAGAGATGTAAGCAAGCACATTTCTATGTATTTTCTACTTATGAGTGAAATAAACTTAATATCCTATTCAATCACCTAAAAATCTGGATTACCGATGAGAAAAGCCCTTCAGTTTCATTTCAGAAAAAGACGTGCTCTGCCGCAGAAGCTCTGTTCTGCCATATATTGTGTGTGTGGTTTTGGCTGTGACATGAATAAGAGTCAAGGAATGCACATAAAAGTTACAGTAGGTTCATATGGAGCACAATGCCCTCAATATGTCAGTGGTAGCTTTTTCCCTACCGCCTCAATAAATATAGAAGTCTTTAATGGCTTCTTACAACCATTCAGTCCAGCTGGCTTTATATGATTTGTATACCCTTCTTCTCTGTGCTGGGTTAAGATTTTACTTAGAAATATCCTCTGAGCTACCTCACACTGTGATCGTTTCCCTGCAGCGTGCGGTCACACTGAAACAAATTCACTGAGCTAATTGTCCTTTTATTTATCCTTTGTACACTGGAAGTCATTTAAAAGTCAGTTCATTTATGCCGGTGTAAAACTGGATAATACAGTTGTAAGGCTAAGTGCTGTTCATGCTAGTTGCATAGTAGGAAATAAGATCTAATAGGACCCTTTCTGTTTGAGTAGTTTCTTTTCATAGTCCCAGCTCTGCTTTCATTCACTCAAGGGGAGATTTTCATTAACTTCAGTGGGTGTGGGGACATGGCAATCTCCACATTCTTTGTGGTCTCAGCCGTATCTCTGCATAAACGTAAAAGAAAGAAAAGTAAGTAAGGTTTATGACCGGATCTTCAGCTTCTGGAAATCAGTACATCTCTTTCCGTTAGCGCTTAAGATAGCGAGTGTGTTTTTGAATCTTGTGATTCTGGTGGGATTATTTAGGAGAACCTCTAGAGTATGAATTGGTGTGTTCTGTATTCTACAGTTGAATATGCTAAATTTTAAAATTATTCCAGTCTTTTTAGGAAGCAAGGTCCATCCAGTGAGCCAATGCTGAGAAAGCCTTAGCATTGACATACATTGTCCAGATGAAATTGAACAGTGACATTTTTCTCATAGGAAAGCAAGATACATTACTTTGGATAACTTGATCCCAATTTCCAGGAGAGTATTAAGATTAAGGTCAGGCTAGTCTGATCTTCTGCCTGCCAGAAGTATAGATTTGCTACGCTGTCAAAATGAATGAGCAGTATTTTTCCAGATTTGCACATAATAAACTGCTTGATAGGTATACTTGCCATCTGTATCCTTCTATGTTTAAAAAAGCCCTCGGTCCAATTCTACCTGTCCAAATTTACATTCCAGGAAGAAAAAATGTGTTGTGTTAAGTGGAAAACACAAATGTCTCATCAGAGCACCATACATCTTAGCTGATTAATAACTATGGTCAAACAACCAGGGAAATTCCACATAAAGCCGAACTTCATGATGGCAGATGGTTTTGCCGATCGCGGTAACCTGCAGACTGCCCTCAGGAGTGCTGTCTTCTGCACGCAGCATACGTGGTCTTGAGAATATTCTTTGATGAAAAGTGCTAAGCATGTTGGTATAAGCTGCCAATGCAACATGGTGAGTGCTGCAGATTCTCTTGTCGGTGTTCAGGCCTTACAAGATCCTTGCAATATATTGCCAGCTGTACGCAGCCCCCACAGATGATAGTGTACTCCTCACTGTAGCAGCCAGATTGTCACCAGCCTAATCTCATTCATGACCAGCTATTTATATAAGTGATCACATGGGGCTAGTCAAGTGAATGACCATTTATCTACGTCTGTAAGGGATTCACAATCTGTCCGCATGCTGATTGAAGCATAAAATGTGAAAATAGATATCTAGAGAACATAAGATTGATATTCTGTGATAAAAACTGCAAGTGTGCACATTGCCACAAAGGCTACGATGGCAGCTGGAGCTGGGGAAGGCCCAGGAGATTAATCTTCTGCCTGCTCACCAGCATCGGATCCCAGGGCAGTGTTGGGGTGTAAGTGGCTTACACTCTTGGGATACCCCCCAGAGGCTAATTTTCTGCTGGCAGTGGACTTGCCCCTCGTGTTACGTAAGTAGAACTTAAAGGGCGTCTGTCTTATATAAATATAAATCGCTGTGGTTCCTGTCAAGGCAACTGGTAACTGAACAGTTACTGCTTGTTTCTGCTACTTCTCACTGGCCCTCAGCTGAGAGCAGATTTTGCTACTCTGCATTTGTAGCTACAAACCTGTGAAACGTCTCTGGCAGCGGACCTGAAGCTTCTTTTCTTTTCCTTTGTTACCTGCAGGTCCGACGGATCTCAGTATGAAGAGGCAGTTAGCAACCAGCTCTGGATCCTCCAGTAGTTCAAGCTCTAGACCCCAGCTGAGTCCAACTGAAATAAATGCAGTGAGGCAGCTTGTGGCAGGGTATCGAGAATCAGCCGCGTTTTTATTGCGTTCTGCAGATGAACTGGAAAACCTTATTTTGCAGCAGAACTGAGTCACGTGACCTTCACACCGGCCTGGTCTTATCTCAGAGTTTCCACTAATGACATTTTGATTTCCCAGAGCACACACTTCAGTTACTGCACAGTCTTTTAGGAGAGTTAATTACCATAATGCCACACTGTTCTTGATCCATAAAGTGATGTGTTAAGGTGCTTCAAGTGAACTTCGACCTCTGGTATTTCCGAGGTACTTTACTGTGTCCAGCCTATTGCTTTTGTTTTAGTGTGTCAGCATAAATATCGAAAAAGTGGCTAGAAATTAACTCGTTCTAACAAGTGGAGGAAACAGAAGATGCTGTGATGGTTTAAAAAAAAAATGGTTCAAGATCCAAGTGCAATATTAGTGGAATGTGATACTGACTCATTGGACTTAAAGCTGCAGTATATGGCAAAGCGTTGCCAAATGTCCTGTTGCTACAGGGCACAATTGCAATTAAAAGGATCTTGTATTTTAAAAAAATGTAATTTTTATAAAAAACAAAACAAAAGATTTTTGTTTTCATTCAAGATTTTTCATTTTTACTTTGGTAAACTTTTTCACTGGTCCTGAAAATGTTTTGAGGAGCTATTGTAAGTCCCCCCTTCCTCTCTTGAACCCCTGACTGTGCCCTTCTCCCCAACTTCATATTCTTTCTACAACGAGTAACTCTTGATGCTGGATAATTCTTCCCCCGTGTACTGTAAATTGTCATCTATGGAATACCTTCCAAAGGAAGCATGCATTTCCTGCATTCATACCACTCTTGATTCCATTCTGTAATATATTGCAGCTTTATTAGCAATTAATAAAGAGTTGAGGGTTTTTTAAAAAAGGCATATCATTGAGAAAAAAAGAAGATAAATTGATTTCTTACGGTGAGCTCATCTAACTCCATGATCACTGCTGCTGTCCTGTACAAGTCCCTCTAGTTGTGATTGGATGTAGATGGTGAATGTTAAGAGGTTGCAAGTGACAATCTGAAAATTTGCACTCTTGTGTGTATTTATTTTATTTTCCTTAATTTAAACGAAATTCTTATGGAGGAAGGTCATTGACACTTCTGGTATGATTTGTATAATTCCCAGGCCTAGCTAAAACCTGTACAAAACTGTAAATGGATGCAGCTGCAACTATAACAAAACTCTTCTCTCCCCTCCCCCACTCTTCCCAATCCCTCTATTTCTTATTTTATAATATTGATTACACATTAATGGTGTTTTCTTTGTGCACTACGGCAGGCTTATTTTTAAGTATATAGAAAAAAGTACTTTAGTTTATGCTTACTGTACTATCTGTTCTGTTGTTTAGCTTTTGTTGAATAACAAGTTTCTTGTGCATTCCTAAATTTGCCTTATTTCATGTACAAAATTTTATGTAATTCCGTTTTTGACAATGAGTTTAAGGCATCAGTGATATTTTATATCTACTTGTTACATATAGTTTTCCAAGTAATGACTGTGATTGTGACCGAGTAATGTGCACTTTTTCTTGTAACTGTGGACATTGCTTTTCTTTTTTTTCTCTCTAGTGTTTCTAGAATTACTGTTGCTTACAGTTATGTAAAAGAAAAAGAACTTTTGTGATACTGTTGGTGAATATTAATGTGAAAAAGCCTATGAAATATGAGTATTTTGGAGGTACATAGATACACAAACATCTCTAAGTTGTGGACTGATGTTCACATATTTAAATGAGAATTCAAAACCTGAGGGCTGGAATCATTTCCTCTGTTTTGTTTGGGTAAATAAACAGATTTCTGTGTTTAAATACATGATTGTGAAACATTATAACATTTAAATTGACATAGCATTTAAAGCTGTAAATATTCTCTTTGAACAGGAAGAAGGGACTTCCAGTCCAATTCCTGCAGACACCCAAACCTCATTTCTCAAAATTATTGAGTAAATCCAGTAGGCTGATCTAGCTGGAGCTTTGTTTTAATGAATAATTTCATCAATAAGAGTAGAAGCGGTGGTCCATAAATCATGAAATACGAGTCACTAGCATTTTATAATTTTACGTTGGCTGGAGGCAACACCACTTTGCCACTCTACATTTATTCTTAAAAATCTGTTGGATATCTTTTTAAAGGCACTTGTTCTTGGATATGAGAATATTGTTGCAAATTCTTACTAGTTGCTACCCATCACTTGAGAGGTGCATTTGCTCCTAACATCTTCTCACCATGCCTGTGAAAGCCTATGGCTTGTCTGTACCATAGATGTGTGGTTCCCTCAGCTTTTGTCTCACCAGACATTCAAAAGTCTATTTAGGAACCAAGTGCCTTTTTCTTCTCTTCCACTTTCAAATGTCTACACCTTCTTCTTTCTCTTGCATGCCAGGAGGGGCTGGAGCAGGTACCTTGTGTCAGGTCACTACCTTGTCCTCATCCAAAGAAAAGCTCTGGCATACGTTTTCCACAGAGAAGAAGGGTGACAACTATGCCTGGCTTTCAAAGTTTCCTTAGTCCTGTTTTGCAGGGCAGTGTGCCTCAAGCTGCCACCTAAGCAGCAACCAGCAGTTTGCCTAAGAGGCTGTTTGCCAGCCAGGAATGCTTCTCAGCTGGGCAGCCTCACTGCTTTTCAAGCTGTGTTGCTAAATCCAGATAAGGACAAGAGGCTAGAGAGTGAGGAGGCAAGAGATTTACTTCAGTGTTCTACCTACTGACTCCTCTTTCCTCTCCCCCGATTACTCCTTTTCTTGAGGGAGCAGTAAGAGAGTTGGGGGTCGAGGCCTACAGCTAGTCTCCCCTTTTTCCTGCTCCACCTCCAGCTTACTTTGCTAGTTCTCCAAGTATGTCTTCTACAGCACACACATCCTCTTCTTCTGGCTGCCTTCTCTGAAATATTTAGGGCCTTCTTCAATTATAGGAGCAATTGATGTCCTTTTCTAAAGGCTCATACAGATACTTGGCTTTCAGTCCTCAAGTGGTTTATCTGTGCCAAATTCCGGCAGACTGATGGGGTTTTTACTCTATAGCTGTTTCCACCTCTAGGTATTGGGTTTATTATTCTCTTCTTTGGAACAATCATAGATTCAACTATATTTAACTTCATCTTCTTGTAAGAGGGTACTGAAATTCAGACCCATCCTGTGAAGGAGAGACCATAAATCTGTCTACTTTTGTGTGTGCGAATCTAGATCCAAGCATCACAATTAAATTTGCCCTCTTGGATCCATTATAGGTCTGAGCTCCACCTACTCTCTGCCTGCTTTGAACTCCTAAGGAAGTAAAGGCGCAGGTGGAGAAGATCTTGCTCCAGCCATAGACTGAGTCAGGTATCCAGATACAACTTCTCTTACCCACATCTTCTGTAATCAATGCTTGATCACCTCAGCCTAAATATTGCTGTTTGGATAAGGCCAGTCCCTTCCGGCACGGGCATGCCCCCTGGGTATGCCTGCTTAAGGCTGCCTTCAGAAAAGCGTCATCCTTATATCCAGTATCTTTATTATACCAGTGCTTCAAGTTGATGGATGTCTCGCTGCAGAACCTCATCAGTGCAGCCTGGCAGGTGCTGGTCTTCCTTGAGACAGCCTCATGTCTTCCCAACTATCCTGGAGTTTCCTTGGGAGTGGTGCTGTAAGACCTTCAGTCTTCATGGGGTTGCTGGAAAGAGAGGGATGGTGGGAGAATGTCCTATAATGTCCCTAAATTCCCGTCCAGAGTTAAGTACCAAGCTTGGCCATTGTCTCAGCGGGTTAAGTCTCTTTAGGTTTACATCTGCACTGGGAAGACAAGTCATTTATCCATTCTTCTCTCTTCTCTCCCCAATTTCCAGGGTGGTTGTCACTGATAGAGCAAGCAACTGTGGATAGCAGCTTTACATACAACCTTAGGTTGTGGGAGTGGACAATCCAACCAGCTTAGCAACTAACCAGATTTGTTTACTGCTTTCGATGTCAGCTGGGAAACCCGAGTCAGAATACATGAAAAGAGATCTGGGGTCAAATGTTTTCTTCCAGATTGGCACCTTGCTGCCTGTCACTGAAGGAGAACGCCACCATATAGGCCACGATGAGTATCAAAAGCTACAGAAAACTGGTGCGTAGGTAAGCAAGTATTTGACAGTTCAAAAGCTGCCCATCCCGTACGGAGAATGAATGTTCTGAATGAGGAAAAGCAGATGAACGTGTACATGACCATAGCTATAAAACTAAATGGCAAACAGAGTTATACTGAAGGGATTGGATATTCTTGCTGTAATGACCCGCGTCCCTGCTGACTACAGTTTAAGTGGAGGTAAGTTTTGTTGGTAAAACTCCATTGAAAGAAGGAGCAATTTCATTTCTCTCAAGTTCCTAGCACTGTACTAAAAACTTACTGTAAATTTGTTAAAACTCTTCTGAATTTGGCTTTGAGCAGCTTGTGAGGCATTCATAAGGAAGACGTATGTTTTTCTATATAAAGAAAAGCGATCTCAGTAGATCCTGAAGTCAAGATCTAGCCCTGTCTCCAACCACTATTGAAAAACGGTTCCCAGCACATGAAAATGAATTGTGAAATAATGGCAGAAATCAAGCAATGCCACACAGATGGTTACTGGAGTAAGTATGTAAGAATATAAAATGGCTGTACTGGGCAAGACCAATTGTTCACATAGCCTGTATCCTGGCTCTGATAATAAATAAAACAGATAAACGTGCATCTGATATAGCAGACCGGAAGAATAGAGCAAGCATATAGCAATGCTTTCGAAATGCACGTCCATGGCCTACAACAGTTTGAGCTGTGGTGGGTTGTCCCTGCCTGGCAGGGAAGCCACCACCCTATCACTCAATCACTCCCCACAGCAGCATAGGGAGAGAATCGGAAGGGCTAAAGCGAGGGAAAAAAGTGGGTCAAGTTCAATAACTGAAGAATAAAAAAAGAAGAAGTGATGCAAAGGCAACGACTCGCCACCTCCCACCAGCAGACTGATGCCCAGCCAGTCCTCGAGCAATGGCTACTTTGGACACACACTCCGCTCTAGCCCACCCCACGTTTTATTGCTGATACCTTATGATGTCATAAGGCATGGTATATCATAAAAAAAAAGATGGGCACAAAAGGCAAATGAGTTGCTTGAGGCCATGCAATCTGTGAATGCCCAAGCTGGGTCTGCTGACTCCTTTCCAGCGTCCTGTCCCAGTAAAGCGCACTCCAGATGTGCCAGGTGTGGTGCGTAAAGTCCAAGAATCGCATTCTCTTTTTCTGCTAAGCTGTCCTCCTCAGGACTAGATCAAATGTTGGGGAAGAGGGTGCAGAAATAGTTTTTTACTCTAACCCAAATAACCTGCTTAAATCTCTTTTTCACCACTGAAAAAAGGAGCACGAAGGACCTGGAAAGGCTGTAAAATTAATAACAGCTTTATGAATAGAAACTTTATGTTGTGCCACCTAATTCAGTTAATTTCTCCGAGTGTGGAGAAAGATATTTTATGAAAAGTTTTTTGTTCCCTTTTCTAATAATGTCTGGAAACACAATGGAAAAGAGTTCTAATTATTGTGACTATATATGTATATAATTCGTTTTGTAAGTACACCTTTGCTGTGGTAAGCCAACTGTAAAATTACGGTGTGAGGAGGGTAGGGAGAAGGATCCAGTCTACCAGTTGCACATAGATAGGATTGTCCTCATTTTCCCTGAGAGTCTAGGCAACCGCTGACTTAGCAGGGGGGTGGATCACAGTAGCTAATTAAAAAGAAACAGTGTTGCTGAATTTTCAAGGGTTTTAGAAAAGAATTTTAATTAAGTTTTTCCTAATGCTCCCCTGGAAACTTAAAGCAGATGCTTTTTCCCTTTTTCCTGCAAGGCTGCTGTTTTGTTATTGTAGGGTTACTAATCGGTTCTTGGTGCTGGTTTCTTTTTTACACTCGGTCACAACAGGGTGAAGCACTCATAGCAGGAAAAGCACTAGGAAAAACTAAAAAAATAGAAAGGATAAGTATTATTAATTTTTCAAATGTCTCTATTTAACCGTTTTAAATTAATTTTATTTGTGGTTGCAAACTCAGAGTGCTTTAGCACCACAAGCTTGACCTATTTATTTCCTCTCATATTCTGTAGCAGGGAGGGAAGGATTTGCTATGTGGAGGAATAGCTTCTAGCCGAGAAAAGCTCTTACTGCCCTAGCCGGCAGGCAGCCTTATCGGCGTTCATTTGCTGCTCCTGATATTTGAAAATTACAAGCTACAAGGCATGCTTAACTTGCAGATCTGTTCTCTAATAATTAGAGGCACATGCTAATTTTTTTTAATGTTTTTGTCCAATCTTATTTTTTTATTTTCAATGCAAACATTAAACTATAATGAAAAACAGAAAAGAAAATTATAGATTTAATATAAATCTTCAAATATCAGCATACAGTTGAGGTCCACATTCAGAAAACTTTAATAGTCTCAGTGCTGAAGTACAAAATCATATGATTGCTCCTTTTTTAAAAATTATTATTAATAGTGTTTGTTTACAGTATATGGAGTCCAGATTTCTTCTGCTATGTGGAGCAATCCCTACAGTGGAAGTCCACCCTCTTCTTTGGACTAGGGTGCCAAAGGCAGCGGCACACCCCTGTCTATTTTCCCTGCCAAGTTCTTTGTCACTCTGTTACCTTACAAACATTGCTGATGAAGGGCTTGAAATCATGCTCAATTAAAAAACTGCCACGTGGTTTTTGACTAAAGTTTAGTGGTTTAAACACCAAATCATTTAGATCCTGGTAGAATCATAGAATGGTTTGGGTTGGAAGGGACCTTTAAACATCATCCAGTCCAACCGCCCTGCCAGGGGCAAGGACATCTTCCACTAGATCAGGTTGCTCAAAGCCCCGTCCAACCTGACCTTGAACACTTCCAGGGATGGGGCATCCACAACTTCTTGGGGCAACCTGTTCCAGTGTCTCACCACCCTCATTGTAAAAAATTTCTTCCTTATATCCAATCTAAATCTACCTTCTTTCAGTTTAAAACCATTGCCCCTTGTCCTGTCACTACAGGCCTTGGTAAAAAGTCTCTTTCTGTCTTTCTTATATATTGCAAGTCTGCATTAAGGTCTCACCGGAGCCTTCTCTTCTCCAGGCTGAACACCCCCAACTCTCTCAGCCTGTCTTCATAGGAGAGGTGTTCCAGCCCTCTGATCATTTTTGTGACCCACCTCTGGACTCACTCTAACAGGTCCATGTCTGTCTTGTACTGGGGACTCCAGAGCTGGACGCAGTACTCCAGGTGGGGTCTCACCAGAGCAGAGTAGAGGGGCAGAATCCCCTCCCTTGACCTGCTGGCCACGCTTCTTTTTAGGCAGCCGAAGATAGGGTTGGCTTTCTGGGCTGCAAGTGCACATTGCCGGCTCACGTCCAGTTTTTCATCCAACAGTACCCCCAAGTACTTCTCTGCACTCCATCTCTTCATCCCCCAGTCCATACTGATATCGGGGATTGCCCTGACCCATGTGCAGGAGCTTGCACTTGGCCTTGTTGAACTTCATGAGGTACACATTGGCCCACTTCTCCAGCCTGGCAGGGTCCCTCCGGATGGCATCCCAGAGGTATCAATGTCTTGACCCATTACTACAGAATGCGTAGGAGTATGCTGTTATGATTACTGTATGATGCTACAGAAAAGCTCTCATTCCTGATGGCCTTTTGGCTGATCATTGCATTCCCAATATTTTTGGGCTGAAGGGTTTGTGGAAAACCTCTGTGAAATGCTATAGCTCAGGTATTGTGGGCAGTTTGGGGATGTTTCAGTAGTATTTCAGAAAACCTTCCAGCGGCACAGTTTCCTATATCACTGTCACTGGAACTTCATACTGATATTTTGGAACTTCAAAGAGAATTCCATTGTCAAGAAATTGAGAGAGAAATGTGGTTATTAGCTGTCACTCTGTATGTCACACTAGATGGTACATTTGTATGATGTAAAGAAGTGAAGATGAATCTTCTTTGCTTAAAAAGGGCCATCTGCCCATCCTAGACACTATAAAAGGCGACTTTCTTCTTTTCTTCTGTAAGGGAGAATGAGAATACTAACAGGGATACTGATTTTTTATTAGCCTTCTATTGCTCCCCACCAATAAGAGGATGTCATTGTTATGGTAATACAGTATGAATGACACAATACAATGAGAGAAGCAGTAGGCATTAGGTGCCCTGATGAGCACCAAGCCCTGAAAGGACTCTGCAGATCCAGATCTGTTTGTCTTAAGTTACTTGAGTCAAGACTCAACTCGACACGTTTTGAGTGGGCACAGTTTACTCTGCTTGTCAACATTTTATTCACTAAATTTATCTTGGTGAACTATTAGAAAGACTTACCTACAGTTCAAACGTTGCAGATCCTGTCCCAGGCTGTGAATAACAGCTATTGGGGCCTCTCTTGAATGGGAAAAGAGATGACACTTGTTAAACAGAGAGCAGCTCTCAGGCTAAGAGCTCATAAAATCTTTATAAAAATGAGAAGCATTCAACTAAGCCAAAGCTTTACCCAGTTCAGGCTTTGGCAAACCTCACGAACAGGATGGCCTTACGACGAGGTGGAATTTCAGTCGTAACTGCAACTAAAACAGTAAGAAAGATATTCAGTTAAAACAATAACACCACTTACCTGGATGAAGTGCAGAACTGATTACACATCTCTCATTATAGTAGTTCTTCCAGTGATCACGGCTGAGCTGGCAGGCCCATACCAGATACTCCAACTATACGTTGCTTTCTAGAAAGCTGACAGCTCTAAGACGAAGGTAAAAAGCTCTTTCACCGCTGACTGTTTCTCCTCCAATTCGAAAAAGGGTAAGAATTTGGTTTGGGTGCCAGAGACCCTATGTTCATCCACTGAAACCTGCTAGCTAATTTGCTAATGTTCACTTGTAAAATTTAGTTCCCAAGTAATAGACTCCGCGTGAACACTAATAAATGGTAAACCACACTGAAGTGGTTGTTATTCGTGACAAGCAGGTGGTAGCACTGTGGTAGCTTCTCCTTGTGAGTATTTCACTTTTGGTTTACGTGAGAATATTGCTTTGAAACTGAGGCCAAAGTAGAGATAAGTGAAAAACTGTCCCAGTCTGGTACCAACCAACCAACCAGACCTGTGGGTTTGCAAGCTGCTGAGCAGCATCAGTTTTGAAAATCAGTGCCCAGAAAGGTCCCCAGACGATGGTAGCTGCTTTTCTCTGTTTGAGAAACACTTGGGTAATTAGGAACAGGATTTAAGGTAAGTATTTCCAATACTGGCTCCTGTGTCACTGCCTTCTCTTTTCCCAAAGTATATTTAAAGTCAGTGTAATTATGGTAGGAATTCAACAGAGGCTGGACTTCCCCGCAAAGTAACATTTTGAGTAGTATTTTGAGATACCAAAATAATGTAGTGATCTTGTCTCATTTCCTTCAAGAATGACAATATGACATGGTGGAGGTGTGCTCTGTAAAACCCACACTTGTCAAACTAAAGAAGTTTTATTAACCATTAAGCAGTTTTGATTCTGTTCTGCAGATGGCAGTGCTTATTGCAGTGTTGTGTTACACCCAACGCTCAAGTAAGACTTGGGTGGTCAGCCCCCCCGAGTCAGAGGCGCAGAAGGGTTTCTGTGGGGGTAGTAGGTGAGTTTGAGCTAAAAGAGCTCAGGCAAGTCTTGCCTGACTAGAGGTCACTCACGGGCTCCTCGTGGTTAACCCTGTACACTTCCATGGTGCCTTCTTAACCTCATGCTGTATTTGTTCTCACTCTTGTTTGGCTCCTTTACTGAATTTGTAGGGTTGGGGTTTTTCACTAAAAGGAAATGCATATTCTTAAATATTTTAGCTTCCACCCGTCCTGAGGAATCCATTTAATAAGACTCCATCTATTTTCTCATATTAACTCTTTATCTAGAAATTCAGTTGTCAACACAAATGCCTTAAAAACACAGTAATAGCTTCAAAATATGGGTTGCAAAAATCATTGAAAATACCTAGAATGGATTTACATGATCCCTGGAGCTTAGAGCAAGAACTTTGCTGAGAACATGAAGTAAGGGTAGACAAAGGAGGGTTTATAAATTTCTAATAAGATGTTATGCTCCAGTTTTTCTTCCCTCACTGAACAGTAACAGGCCCTTTCATGTAATGTGGTAGGGGGTTTTTTTGCAACCACAATCTTTAAGGGCTAAGATAAATAAAAAAAAAAAGAAAAAACCCCCAAACTCAAAACATTTTAACAGGCGCTTTCAATAGGAGCAGGAGACATATTCAGGAGAAGTCATCAGGCCAGCAATCGGACCAAACTTAAAAAGAGTGCTACTTTAGTCTTCTTAAATTGCAACATGTCGCTACAGGCAAAGGCTTGAAAACTAAAGAACCTGTCTGCCATTTGTACCCTCAGCTTGCACGTCCGTCCGTGAGAGCTGAGAGTGCCTGGTATGGTGAGGATGAAAGAAAACACGTATAATTTGCAGCAGCTCTTGTCCACAAATTACAGGTGTGCCTATGCTAAAACATTTTCTTCACTCTCCGGTCATTTACCCGACTCTGGAATGTGGATATTAATAGGACGTTCTTTCATGCTTATTTAAAGTACTTTTATGTTTCATCATCCTCCTAGCAGGAGGGAAGATCAGGGAAAAAGTGTGACATGCAATTATAGTCATAGTTTGCTATGATGTTTTTACATTTATAACGACAACTTCAGTGGGGCACAAGAACATTACTGAACGGGGATGATCCTAGTTAGCCCAGCCACCTGACATATTACCATTACTTTTAATTAATTTCCCACACCAGACAGCCTTTTTTTTTTTTTTTTTTTTTTTTTGCCAGAAGGATGAAATCAGGATAATCACAAAAACGGACATGGCTGTGAGCGTGCTTTGATGTGTGACAAAAACAGCTAAGCGGGCTGCTCTTACATGTACCAAATGTGTGTGGCATTCGTTTTGAATCTCTTTCTTCAAAGGAGAGGCTATCATGAATTTCTTCAGAGGACGTCACTCCTCAGTTACTTACCCACCATTATTTTTATTAATTTCCCCCCCCCAAAAGCCTTTTTTTTTTTTTTTTTTTTTTTGCCAGAAGGATGAAATCAGGATAATCACAAAAACGGACATGGCTGTGAGCGTGCTTTGATGTGTGACAAAAACAGCTAAGCGGGCTGCTCTTACATGTACCAAATGTGTGTGGCATTCGTTTTGAATCTCTTTCTTCAAAGGAGAGGCTATCATGAATTTCTTCAGAGGACGTCACTCCTCAGTTACTTACCCACCCCATTATTAGTGGATGAAATCAGGATAATCACAAAAACGGACATGGCTGTGAGCGTGCTTTGATGTGTGACAAAAACAGCTAAGCGGGCTGCTCTTACATGTACCAAATGTGTGTGGCATTCGTTTTGAATCTCTTTCTTCAAAGGAGAGGCTATCATGAATTTCTTCAGAGGACGTCACTCCTCAGTTACTTACCCACCCCATTATTAGTGTGTCCCACTGAAGGGCAGGTACTGTTCTGGAACAAGGGAAACAGGTATATTACACAGGCATAAAAAAAACAATCAATTGGGTGGTGACAGAGGTTTTTATTTGCAGCGCACCCAAAACAAGGTGGTAGCATCTAGCAAAATTAACTACCCTTTTAACCACTGACATCCAATAATTTAAATAAAATTCCATAATTATTAGTGTTTATTTAACCACTTTATCTCCTACGACACCAAGAATTTTCACAGGTTGCTGTATCATGACACCTACTGGTAGAGATAACCAAAATAAATAGATGCAGCTCTTTCTGAGTGATGAAATAGATGTTTCTGTCTACACCGGGGTTTTCATTTCACGTTGAAGTGATTACTGGTGTACGTACATTCACACAGGCAGCACAGTCACTGCGGCTTGGAAAGCGGTGAGGAGGAAATGGAGGCGGTGTGTTTAAACACAACAGCGTCTGCAAGGGGCAGGTGCACCCCAGATCGGTGCGGCCCAGGTAAGTGTTGCGTACTCAGCTCCTGCGCCCTGGAGTCCAGACAAGCCACTTCATTTTGGGTTTTAGCTTCAGCTTCAGCTATAATTCATTTCTGGTTTGCCCTAGTGAAGAGAGCAGAGAGATCATGTAAAAGACACCATCCCTACCCGAAAAGTATAGCTGCTGGTTTAGCCTAGGTTTTTGGAAAGCAATAGCTCATCACTGAGAAGCAGCTTTAACAGATGTATTCTACACGGGCTGCTGTAGGTAAGCTTGAATTTCTTTTAATTGAGGTAAGGTAACAGTTGATGGACTATTCTGAAGACACTAGGGATGGATGAAGGTGCTGTGAAGAGAAGCGGCAGAACTGAGCTTTAAACCCTTTCGTACGGTTGTCATCGTCGGGGTTTTTTTTGACTTACAGATCTTCTCACCTTATATCATCTGTCCTCTGTTGGGGCAAAGATACGCATATGAACAAATACAGAAAACAGATTTGTATGATCTATAATCAGGCACTGGTGGCTTGAAATTAAAATACCATGTTTTACCATACCACTCCATCAGTGGGTGTAGAATTTTCCAAAATGTTTCTGAAACAAGCAACTTTTTGGCATGTTCACAAAAATAAAGCATCTTTCCATCCCTCAGTGCTAACTCCATTGCACTCTAACCCTTTCAACCATTTTATTCCAACTCAGACCCACACTCATACTTCTGTTACCACCTTGAAAGCCACCTGCTTCCCCAATGTGTCTTGTTTCATTATTGAATAGAATTTCCCTATTTGACAGCACACTGGCAGCACTTTCATTCCTCAGGACATGGTTTACCAGTGAGCTATGATCTATGTCTACTCAAGCTTTTGAGATCTAGTCTAGGTTTTCTCCTCTTACTAAATTACCGTAACAATGTCAGTTATCAAATTGTCATCCCTGTTAAGTTCTTCCACTGTGCATAAATCCATTTTCACACTGCACAAGGCAGAATCAAGCAGCTTTTCCAGCAGTTTACAAGCGGTATGTCTGGCCAATACTTCAGCTGCATAAATCATCTTATGTCACACAAATATGAATGGGAGCTTAGGTATATGTAGAGAGTGAGGAGCAAAAGATAGTAAGGATGTCAGCATTTCTCATTTGTTGTTTGGTCTTTCCTTCTAGGAAGAAGGAGCACAACAAAAGGAACCTTTTCCTATTGCAGCTTCCAAAGCAGTAAAACAGGTGGCACAGTTTCCCAGTAGGAAAAGTACCTTTTGCTTTAACCATTTTTTAAAACTCCAGTTTGAGATGTCAAAACATTTTTTCCCATATGACCATCCCTTTAATGTATTTTGGCTGCATTCAGTTGGATTTCACCTGGAACAATTTTTCAGCGTGCATTTTCGTATTAGCTAGAGAGGCTCCTAAGCAGATACCCCCTAGTTGTGTCAGGGAGGAAAGTGCAGATCTGAGTTTTGTGGTTAGATCCCTTTTTACTGCAGCCACATTGCCTTACTGGTTTGTGCATGGGGAAAAAAACCCCTACTTTCTTCACTTGTATTTTCTTTTTGCAAATGAGGACTTGCTCTTGGATGTTCCTTTCAACAGCAAATTGCCTCTCACCTGATATAAGGCAGTGGCAGGAGCGTTCTTGTTAGATCAACCTCTCCTGAAACCTTTAACTGATGCATTTACTGTGCATTGCAGCCAACAGAGGCTGAGCCAGGAAATTTGTCTCCTAAATCTTTGCAAAAAAAGGCTGGGTTTTTCTATTAATTTACACCAGATAAGTGGATATCTAAGACATGTTTTTCCTTGAAAAAAGCTTAATAGGGTAATTATAGCTGCAATGCCACTTCCACTGTCATCTTTCCTCCTGGGTAAAATTTTGTGCCAATTCACACAGACAAGTTACTTAAAAGGGAGTACCTCTCCAAGAACCAGCTTTTCAGCTATTTTGTGGTTGTGAGGAATCCCTTCCTAATGCCATCCCCTATAGTAGTGCTATCTACAAGCTCAAAGGATGGCTTGCAAGTTCAGAGAACTGAACATTCAACACCATCCACATCCCCATGCACTGGCATTGCATCCCTAAGCCTTAGCAAAAAGACAGTTACCACTTTGGATGTCCTGAGGATCCTCCGAGCGTGGAGCAAAGCAGCTGCCTGGACTTGGTGGTGGCAACAGATCTAGGTATTAACAACCACTACACACAAGAAAAAGAAAACAAATTCCATTTACACATCTACATTTAACTGTGTGTAAAGACCGCAGGCTGCGTTTGTATTTGATTCACTAAGCCTCCCGCTTCTTGGTAGGGTTTTCCCTTTATAAGGTTAGTGACTTAGTGGCCCAAATCCAACCAAATACATACTATTGCTGTGCTCTGCTTCCCCATACTTCCCCCCATGTCTGGGGCAAGAGGGAAGGGAAGGGGACCTTAGGAGGGAGGCTCAGCTCTGGGCTCCCAAACTCAGAGCAGCCCCACCTGCTTTTGCTAGGCATGTGGAAACTGCGCCCTTAGGGATCCCAGGCTCCTGATACAGCAACCAATTTTTCGCCTCTGTTCAGGCAATCAAAATCTTAAGCTTATCCTGAACACACAAAATCTGGTGTTTCTTTTCTTCATGTGCCATTGTGTGTGTAAGAGGAAAGAGTGTGGATCAACAGCTGCCTTTAGTCAACACAGTCAATCGGCTTAAGAATGTAATCATCTAGAAAAAGGAAGGGAGGCTAAACTGCTGTCACTTGCTGCTAATAAAAGTTACAGCATTAAGCAACAGCGGGAGACAGGCTTTTGTTCACTCTAAGTGAGCATTTGGCTCTCTGTGTGCCTTATACTGTGGCAACACTGTACACTGAGAAGGGTTCTTACAATGGAGCAAACTTGGAGGAGACATTTATTCAACGTGCTACTTACTCTGCCATTCATTTCCAGTGTCCCTGCTAGTTCGGTGAACATTAGCGCTTGAATAAAGCTTCCCTGTCCTCTACCATCTAATTCGGCATTGTTAGGCACAATCCAGTGGTTTTGTTTCTTGGATTTTGGGGGGTTTCTTTTTTAAACAGCAGCTGATTGGGTTTGGCACAGTAATTACTGTTGTGTCATAAATTCAGCATAATGGCTGCGCTGCAGGACCAAGCAGACAGGCTGTGAGGCAGCAAGCCCTTGCTTAAACAAAAGAGAGCTTTGCTAAGTAGTAATATTGGCCAAGAAAATTATTAAAAAATATTTGCAACAAAGTATGGGCTCAGTTACCTGACAGGTACCATATTTTAACATGCTCTTCCCTTTAAATATATTATTTCTCTTAGTTTATTTGGGATTGTGGGTTTCGGGGGATTTTAGCTGAGCTTACTTCTTATGTAGCAAGCACTAGGAAGGATGCTAGAGTCCTGTTCACCCACAGAAGAGAAGACTATTAATTCAGACTTCTGCATTGCCCGATGCAACTAAGGACTGATGTGGAAAATCAGTCGCCTTGGAGCTAGTACTTACCTGATGATTCAGGTCTTTGTGTCCTTTCTGAGACCTTCAAGGAGGTTACCACTGTTGCCAGTAACTGTGATATCCACTGTAAACTGCAAGAAGGGAGTAAAATCACTTTAGATAGACACTGAAGAGTTACCTGAAAGTTATTCCCTTTTGCAGCATTGCTAACGTGCTGGGATGAAGCAAGACAACCAAGGCGAAGACAATTGATCAAGCCATGACAAAAATTAAAGTTCAATATCTAAACGAAAAATCAAAACCAACATGCAAAAATGAAAAATATTCCTAACTAAAACAACAGCTCTGGTTGACCGCTAGTTGTTTCTAGGAGGAATCCCAAATCTAATGAGTTTTCTACATACTTTACAAACTAAGTAAATATGAAAACAGTGCTATAGCTGTCCACATTGTAGAAATGATGATTGCATCAAAACACTTGAACTGGGAGGAAGAAAGCTGTCCTTCCTATACAGAATGTAAAAAAAGAAGGAATATTTTAGCCTCTCAATGTTCAAAGTAAGACTCCTAGACTTTAGTTTATAATTTACATTCCTTCTTTCTCTTATACTATTGTTTGTAACATCATCAATAATTGGGGAGCTTGGGGTGACAATCTATTAAGATTCAGTTAAGCAAGTGTTTCTCTGCTCCTCTGAACCAGCTCCTGCACTCCACTCTGAATATACTGCACTTGGGATTATTAAAAGCATTTAACAACAAGCGTTTAACGGCTTAATGTAAGCCAGTGTTAAGTGTATCCAAGATGCTGTGATCAGCCCTTGAAAGCAAGCTAACTGTGGTATTTCAGATCATGTCAGATGCTAATAGTGGGTGAATGCAGACTTTAATTGTAACTCAGTGCAGTTTGCTGCCCTGCGTGGTAAGAAATTCTTGCCTGTGCAGGTCAGAAGCCACAGCGTGCCTCCAAAGCCCAAAGGGTGACCGCAAAAGCAGCAACCAAAAACTTCTCGTTTGAGTTATTGCTGACCACTCAGTGTTGGCCAGGTTAACGCTGCCGAGGCCTTCCTGCCAGCGGGGAAGGACAGGCAATGCACCCGCCAGTAACACTATGCCGGAGTTCATCCCTTGAGGGACACAGCAAAGCTGATGGCCCACGGAGGCTCGGGGAAGGGGCAATGGCATCGCAGTTTCCTTTGTGAGGACTTGAGTTTCCTGACCTGAGCTCATGTCTTGCTGGGTAAGGTACGCAAGTTAAGGGGTTCGGTGGCAGTCAGAGGTAAGGCGTTGTTCAGCCCAGAAGTTTGGCGCTTAACCTGAGATCCTGAACTGGAAGTGACAGCCTGAGTCCGCAGAGCCATTCAAGGAAGGAAAGAAGAGCCGTCTTTAAGACAGTTATGTGCCTCCCTGGTACAGTAATACCAGAAACATGTCATGGGAAGATTTAAATAGAAAGTGTTCTATTTAATGGGATTTTGGTCACAGTACTGTGGATCTCTTTAGCAGCATAAAATGTACATTTGAAGCACTGCCCCTTTGCCTTAAACTTCTGGCTCGTTTTTCTTTGCTAGTGCCTTAATGGTGGGCACTTTTTTTCAAAGGGAGAAATGATCTGCAGCACATAGACAATTTGATGGCTTAACATATCGCACTGCCGGCTGCTGAAGGCAAAATACCAACCACTGCCTCTTCGCTTTACCTGTGTTATATGATAACTGACGTAACTGCAAGAAAAAGGAATTAATTTTGGGAATGTACAGTTAATTTCATTGAACAAGAACACTACACAAGACAAGCAATATGGCACTCCTTCTTCAACTGAGCATTTTTTTCTCTGGCTTGTATTTTGCTTCTTCAAATCCCTTGTTACTCCAAGCCCTTCTTACGATACTGAAGAAGATCAGGCTTCGTGTGTGAGACCTGAGACAGGGACAATAGAGGGGGTAAAACAGGCGATAGAGTAACTGGCAAAGAGGACAGGGGAGGGGAAGGTTGATGAGAGAGGAAGAAGTCTATGGTAAGAGCGAAAGTATATCTCTACATTTCTCATCAGAGCATCCTTTGCTATCATGTGCCCCAGTTCCAAGTGGGAAACGGGGTGATTCATGGAGGAGCTTCCCAGTCCCACCTGAGATAACCATATCTCTTCTGTTCAACAGCATCCTCTCTTTTCTGAGGCAGAAAGCAACCCCAAGAGTGGATACTGCTTTCAGCAGTGCTGCAAGATTAAAACAAAGAACAGTTTGAATAAATTCAGGATATACAGTTCTTCTACAACCACGAATATACAATTCTTGATCAAGTCCCACCTACTACCTAGAGCTCCTTGGAGGCCCTTCCACCCCCCAAACCAGTGGTACGCTCCCTCCACACACAGAAATCTGTGACAGTATCTTCATTTCCCCTCTTTGGGCTGGTCATCATCCTTATAAGCGGAAATAAGTCTTCCTTACCCTACTCCACTCCCTGGTTCCCCTTCAAGATTGAAACTCCTTTTTCCTATGGGAAGAAATTCCTTAAACCTGCTTCTTTCTCTGCCCCCTCACTGCCCCCAGCCAGTAGCTTCTGAAGCAGAGGGCCTAATGATATCACAGCAATTCTCCTCTTCCTCAACACCAACCATTATCCACTGTCAACACACTCTTCTGAAGACCCTAAAACCAGTACCTAGTTTTCACTCTGAAAACTTTTCCTGGTGCCTTCTACTATTTCTGCACATCCTTCAAGCATTTGCTAATATGCCTGCCATGAACAAATAGCATGTGGTCCCATGATTAAATGGTGTTTTTAGCAAAGCTAGTGGTTACCAAATGTTCAATATTTGCTTAGAGCTGTAACATATCTGAAATTTTTAAGTGCAGGAGGAGAAACTATGTGGGATTGGTATGCAAATAAGTAATATAATGCAAATATGATATGCAAATTACACCACCTTTACAAAAATGATGGCATTGCCCCATAAATGATGCTTTACACAAACACAGACATTTGGGGTTAAGAGCAAGGAAAGCAATTCCCAGTTCCAAGTGGCCCATACGGTCTGAGAAGAGGAACTGCAGCCATAGCTCCCACCTTACCTTTGGTTCTTCCCTAACTTTCAACATCTTGCTTTTTCTACTTCTTATGCCGTATCTGTTTTGTTTTCCCTCCTTTCTCCTAACCTCTCAGCCACAAAGGCTGGGCCCCTGTAAATAGTTTCCAGCTCAATGCATCATTGTGCACACACGAAGCACATCTCCAGCCCATCTCTCACCAGCAGCAGTGAGAGGGGTCAGGCTCCATGTGCCTGTCCACATGCAGGAGAAGGCATTTAAACTGTAGTTCAGCATGGACCTGCAAGGTCCCAGCTGTACCCCACTTTTGTCTGTTGCTTACAGATAATCTCATCCTCTTAGTCATTTTTGTTTCGTTCTCCTCTCTTCTCCAGGTCAGCATCCTGGAACTTGTCTGTCTACCCAACTTATTTTAACACTCCTGATGAACAGGTGAAGGGCTAGGTCTCAAATTTCTTGGGAGTCCTGAGCCACTGCTTCCTTCCACCCTTGCAGCCATCCACCCTCCAGCAGAGGGGATGGGCCATTCTGTAAAGCCAGAGTTATCCTTTTATAGGCACAGTGGGCAGAAAAAAAAAAAAAAATCCTGTATACTCTGCATATGAGCTGCTTCTTCCTTGGTTTCTTGGTTCCACTGCAATTCATGCCACCACAAAAACTCTGTTCTCATAATGTGTTCCCACATCCCAGCCCTAGCCCTTGCTCTGGCCTCTGCTTCTCTGCATATGAAGCTCCTTCTTCCTTGGTTTCTTGGTTCCACTGCAATTCATGCCACCACATTCCTGAAAACTCTGTTCTCATAATGTGTTCCCACATCCCAGCCCTGGTCTTTGCTCTGGCCTCCACATGGCACAGAACTGTATTGCTACATAACTGAAATAAATATTACTTTAGGCTGAAATAAATTTAGGTTCTCTGTATTCTGCTCACTAAACAAATGATTGTGCTTTCAACCTCAGTGCAGGCATTTTAGCACCACTGTGCTGGTTTTGGCTGGGGTAGAGTTAATTTTCTCCATAGTAGCTAGTATGGGGCCATGTTTTGGATTGGTGCTGGAAACAGTGTTGATAATACAGGGATGTTTTCGTTACTGCTGAGCGGTGCTTACACAGAGCCAAGGCCTTTTCTGCCTCTCACCCCACCCCACCAGCGAGTAGGCTGGGGGTGCACAAGAAGTTGGGAGGGGACAGAGCTGGGACAGCTGACCCCAGCTGACCCAAGGGATATTCCACACCATATGACGTCATGCTCAGCATCTAAAGCTGGGGGAAGAAGAAGGGAGGGGGGAACGTTTGGAATTATGGTGTTTTGTCTTCCCAAGTAACTGTTATGCATGATGGAGCCCTGCTTTCCTGGGGATGGCTGAACACCTGCCTGCCGATGGGAAGTAGTGAATGAATTCCTTGTTTTGTTTTGCTTGCGTGCGCGGCTTTTGCTTTACCTATTAAACTGTCTTTATCTCAACCCACGAGTTTTCTCACTTTTACTCTTCTGATTCTCTCCCCCATCCCACTGGGGGTGAGTGAGCGAGCGGCTGCGTGGTGCTTAGTTGCTGGCTGGGGTTAAACCACGCCAACCACCTTCCACTTTGATGTGCTGATAAGCCTCCTATCTTCCCATTCTTTTTGATGCCTTTCTCTGCAAGACACCCAGACATGATCATACACCAAAGCATTTCTCATGCTTGCGATGAGCTGCCCTACATACCTCCTCATCTCCCCACAGGAGTCCCAGCACCCTGTGGTTGACTCCAGGTCTGCTGGCAATGGCATGCCTGAAAAAGGGGGTTCCCATGAGCCATGCACGGCTGAGCTGCGTGTGCTTTGTGTTGGTAACCGTTTTCCAGCTCTTCTTTGCGATCAGCAAAGCCCCAGCAGGTGACACTTGCCATTCCAGTGGTGATGCTTCTGAGGCTCTTTGTAGGCTCAGTTCTGCATCTGTTGAAATCTTTGTGCTTACTTCAGTGGGCGCAGTTTTGACCATCAGAAAAAGCATGACTACACTAGGTGTATTTGACGATTCAAAGACCTCCTTCTCTGCAATATGTAGTTTACCATCCAACAGCTTTCACTTGAGACCTCCTCTGATTACTTTTCCTATTCTACTTTAATCTTCTTCTTTATCGACCTCTGTTGTTCTTCTCTTTGATACATCATCTACTTCTAAAGTTTCTCTGTCGTGTTACCCATTTTATTTTTGCCTTTTATCTCATGCCAGTAACAGCATTTTCTTGACCTTTACACAGAAGTTCGCCTGATGGCTCTATTTCAGAATGCTACTTTGAACTTTGTTTAAAAAATAAAAATAAAAAAAGTCACAATTCACAGCATTTGCTAACAGTTACTACTATGTGGTAACTAATGTAACACAGTTATTTCTCCCCTTAAGAAGAGCTACCAGCAATGGACCTTACTATCCCACTGAGTTATTGCCTTTTTATAGGTTAGCTTATTTGATCCATCCTAATTTTTGTTGCCCTGTCTTTCAGCTGAAATCTTGTCCCTTTGCCCATCTTCCTGCCACAGGAAATGAAGAGATCATAAGTTAGAGGGCAATCGTTAGCATGGCTTTCCTTGATTAAAAATAAAAAAGCAATTCAAACAGTCTTTTTTATTATCTTAAGTATTTTTTAGAAAAACTCTAGAAAGCTGCATTTCATGGACGAATGACAGCGCAGTATTTCTGAAGTGCAGTAATCCGCATGTTATCCTGTGATGGTCCTGTAAGTGCTACCTTAATCACAAATGGTGCATATTAATGAAGGCCCTCACCAGATGAAAGAGAATGTTAAAGAGTAGACGAAGCTTGATGGAATTAATACAACCAACTTTGAGTTGTGCTCAGATTGAGTCAAACAGCTTCCAGCTACATCTCTGCAAGAGGGGGAGGGGGAAATCCCAAGATGACAGATGCCATGCAGAGCAAAGCCCTTTCTAAAGAAAGAAATAAATGATTTATGTACAGTATTCACTAAAAACTGCAGGGGGCAAAAGACTGCAGGTTTTCCTTTCAATAAGGAAGAAAAATGCATATATAATAATTGCTGTTGCAAACATACACAGTACACGGACAATGAGTCCGGAGAAGTGTCATTCCCTTCCCTGTGAAGGAACATGACTAAGTTACTCCTGGGGTACTCATCTGCTAATAGTATTGGGATTCTCTTGTTGCAAAACTAAAGGAATCTCTAACTTTATCTTTTAAATTTGTGAATTTCTGTCGTTCAGTTGAACAATCCAAAATGCACAATTACCTGTACTAACAGGCATGCGCACACAGTCCACCTGCCTAATCATGAGAAGCAGTCACAGGGTGCACACAGAGCTGCAGGCAGGAGCGGTTGGGTGGGGTTTGTGGGAACCAGGGCAGATTGCTGTGCTGCAGCACTGTCCCTTTCGCTGATCTCATTAGTTCGGTGGGGTCAACGATGTAAGCAACTGTTGCCAGAAGCATATTCTGAGTAAGTTTTTTGGTTTTCTTTTCAAAACGAAACACAATTCAGAACAGCAATCCAGTGACTGTCTCAAACTTCATAAAGCAGACCACCCATTTATGTGCTTAAGCACACAGGAAAAATAAACTCTTACGGTCTGACGTACAGCAATGAATTGAAAAGCATTCTACGTATTGGTTCGCCCTCCGTGTATTATGATTGCTATTACTTGTTGTATTTCTGTGAGCTGCAGGACCCTCTCCCCAGCCGGAGAAGCCTCCCAGTGCGGGGGCTTCCCCGCAGACCCGGCGCTCAGTGCTGCCAGCACCCAGCCCTCCCTCCCGCTCCTCCAGCATCTCTCCTGCACCGAGGGGCGGGAGGGCAGGGGCCACATCACTGCTCTGATCCAGCCATTTCTGGCTGGTTGATGGTCCCTTGAGGGCTTTTAGCCACAGACATTGTGTAGAGGAGCTCCGAGAGACTACTACTGATCTCTGGCTGAGTAACCTCAAAGAAGGAACAGCCTGTGACTCTTTTTGGCCTCTTTCCCTGAGTTATGTTCTCAGAGGATGACGGCAGCAGAATATCTGGGTGTCTCATACACCGAAGTAACAGAAGCACTATTCATCATATGCATTCCCAGAAGCGTATTAATCATCATAAGATATGCTTTTAAATATTTCAAAGATCTGATTTTTTCAGTAGTAGCATCTGTTCTTTTCAGGGGGAAGTTTGTGACTAATGACACTAATTGTACCAATCTCAGTTAACAGAGCAGAGATCATACACACACTTGCAAATCAATTAAGTGGCTAACCTATAAGCCTGCCTGCCATGTGCGTGGAGGCAAGAAAGCCCACCCAAAACCCAGGTTCCCAGGGGAAAAACAACCCTGTGCTGAAAAATTAGGCTGTGGTTGGCAGGCAGGTCTGGCCCATGGTAGAGCTCCGCCACGTGCATCGTACCTTTCTCCTGTCGTCAGCAGCGCAGCACCAGTCCACCCCACTCACAGACTGGGCCCTGTGTGTTTGAGAGGGTAAAGTCTGAAGCGGTTGGTGGTGTTTCTCAAACGTCCTGGCCTCGCATCTGTTGGAGGTAAGGAAACACTGACATATCTTATCTCTTCAAGCCCTTGCTGCGATAGCTGGCGTGCACATGTTGCTGTCAGCTAAACCCACAAATGGCTTAATGGCAGGTACATAATAGCCCGTTAGTACAGGTTTGCCTGGGATGCTGGCAGGTGTTTACATGAAATTTTGCCCTGCTTGTCATAGCATATAGGACAGCCAGCACCTGGCAACCTCCTACCGAACAACACATTCTTTAATTGCTCCGAAGCGGTAGCAGCAGCTGCCACCAACCTTGTTAAACAAACAACAGGTTCTGCACCTGCCTGAGCAAAATCCTGACCCGGCTCCCAGCCAGCCAGCAGGCGCTCAGGTAACCCTGCCTTCCCCCCCCATACAACGGCCTCGGGGATTAGTGGGAGTCTATCAGTATTGATTTGTCCTTTGGCTGCAGAGGTTTGCCCTGCCCTTCCCTCAGGAGTATTTTACTGAGCTGAGAGACGTGAAAATCTCCCTAATTAGATTTCTGGGTTATGGATGATTCTTGTCACACATACACACACAACCCCCCAGACATACAGGCACAATGGTAATGAGAAAAAGTGACTATGGCATGATAGCCAAGTGCCTGTCCCTTGTATCCCTTTGATATAATACAGAACAATTCTGAGTTGTTTCTGAGTATCCAAAGGCTTGGTACAGGACAGGGCTTTTTGTTCTCCAAGGAGTGAAGCTGTGTAAAAAGCCAGATTTCTGTTAGGTATAGCCAGCAAAGACAAAAGAACTATGTATCCTGACTTGTAAAAGGTGAGATTGTACTCTCAAAGCCATAAATGACTATTTTATCATTCCCCTTTCTATCAGGTTTAATTAAATCTTGGCATCTTGTTAGATTTGACAATAAATACACTTGCCTGGATCCACAAACTTATCAAATCAGGAGGAACAGCGGGGAGGAGGAGTTACTTACCTGCTGCCAGCATACTTCCCCTCTGTTTTTTTATTTTCCCTTCCCTTCATGCTGTTGAACAAGATGTGCTCTGAGGGACACCGTGGCATCTCTTCCAGCCTCCAGCCAGCAGCAGGTGCCTGAAGAGCCTGCACATGAAGCACAAGTGAGTAAAAAGGAATAAATGCAAAGGTCCTTGTTATTCACGTGTAAGACAAAAGCCACTGTAAGAGACAAGGTGATTACAGCAAAGAGAGTGGAATTCCAGGTGAATGCCAGGGAAAAAAGCAAAAAAAAACCACCCACCACCACACCCCACCCCCCCACCCGCCCCCCGAAGAAAATGACAAAAGATCAAGATGGTCCATTAAAAAGCTGTATGGGACCTAGTTTGGGGCAGCACTCCGAGAGCAGAGCACCACGCTAATTGGGCTCTGTTCTTTTTATCCATAGAGCAGGATTTCCTCCATTTACATGTTTTCTTGAAAATTAAAAGGCAGAAAATACTTAGTGGCAGCTTTTACACTACAGTTTTAACACACAGACACAGAAAGGACCATCTGTTGGGTCTCTCAGCTACAAGAGAGATGAAAAGGAAAAGGTGAAACAGGAGCGCTGCATCTGTTTTGTAGTTGTATATCCACCCAGACATAGGGATATATTAACTATGCTTTGGCAGCATTAAATTCCTGACAGGGACAAGTTATTTACTACTAACAGCCCTCAAAAGCAAGCTGGCACAGCAAATCTGCTTCGCACAGTCATACATAGCTAAGAAACCATTAACGATTATCAGGAGACTGTTATTTCCATCTAACTATTTTCCAATGAATTGCCATCAGCCTGCTTTGCAAACATAGCTGATAAATATAGTAAATGCTGTTAAAGCGCAAGACTGAAATGCCTGCGTGCCAGCAGTGACCACCGTCTCCTCTTACGCTCTGCCTTTCAAACGCCATGGTGCTGCAATCACTGCCCAAGTAAAACGCTGTATATTTCATAGATCCCCTACTAATCACACATACAAGTGACAAAAGTGATTTTATTGAGCAGAAGTGCAGGTTTCAGCTTAAGTAGCTCCGAGGGGATATTACCTTTGGCTGTTCGTGGGATCACGTTGCCTTCTAGTGGCTGGCCCCAGCTCCCTCCTACCAGAAAGGTTTCAGGATACTCTTCCACAAACATATCCAGAGTGCAGCATATTTTCTTAACTACTTCTAGAGGAGAAACAACTGTCCGACAAGACTTGTGCTCTGTATTGCTTACGAGGCAAGAAAAAACAGTCACAAGAAAAGCCCCCTTTTTTGACACGCTTTACTGCTTGTGTTGAGTGTCTCGTAGGAGAAATTTTGAATGTGTTTAAAGCTCTCCACAACCTGTAGCAAGCCAAAGCAATGAAATTTTATCAACTCGTGGTGCTGAATAGGCCTGTCTCTCCTGCATGAGCACAGAGAAAGAAAGAAAATTTAACAAATCAAGAGAGGTTAAGTAATTTCTTTCAAGATACTGATTGCATAACACCCACCAGAACTGGAGCTGAAGGAGAGCTCTGGGACGAGGTTTGCCTACTGGACTCTGAGAACCAGGGTGGTCTCCATCTTAGCAAGTGGAGAAAAAACAGGTACTGCTGAAAAGCAGAAATAGGTTGGGGAAATATTTAAGTCAGTAGATTCAGGAATATGGAAAGCAGGAGAGAAAGAGAGATGACAAAGCCAGATGGTGCAGTCTGCCCTCCCAGATTTGCTAGAGGAAGAATTCACTAGTGAGGCAGTTAACCGAAGCTCTTTTTATCTGCATGCAAAAACAATTTCATCTGAAGTGGCTGCACTTGAAAGGCATTGGCTGCTTCAACAAAATACTTCCTACGGGCTTGATGTTGATGGTCCATATTACCTTCAGGATCATCTGCAGGGCTGGATCCTAAAATGCTTATCTGCAAATGCAAGAAAAGTCATTACAAGAAGAGGAATTAGAAATGATGGCAAGAAAACAGTGACTAAGCTTCATCACTGAAAGAGGGAGCGACATGAAAATGGCCAAAGCTGTGCACTATTTAAAGAAACACAGATATGGAAGACAATTTTTTGCTCCTTTGATGTACAAAACTAAGGCTGGGGGGGGAAACAGAGGTTGGACACAAAGAACGGAGGGAGAGGAAACAGAATTACAGCTGAAAATTAGAAGCAGAAGCCAAATCATTGGAGGAACAAAGACCGGATCGTCTGCTCAGAGGGTGAAAGAAAATGTGACAGTAAGTAAAAGGTAGGAGTCCTGTTACAAGACAGCTGAAGAAAACGAAAACAAAATGGCAAGAAGTTTGAAGGAAAGACTTTCAATTGCACAGACTACAAGGAGCAAGTGGTCAATGACGGACGCATGGGCCTGGAGAGGAATCCGGTCACCGATGGGGTGGGCATTTTTTAAAAGTCAGCACCCCACCAGCACCCCCCTGCTTCAACAAATAAACTGTTTATTATTGCAGAAGAAACAAGGCCCTCGGTATTGAGGACTACTGGTTAACATAGCTAAAGAAAAAAATGTTTAAATCAAAATGGGATGTTTCCCCTCAAACTATTATATGCACATACAGAACAGCATTATATAAGAAGTCAGATGAGACTGTTGCAGTCCTCCCTCTTGGCTCCGTAATCTATGAATATACTTGCAACACATGGCTGTGTCATTCCCACCTGTTCTCCAAAACTCTGCTCCTGCACACATTGCATACATAATGGGGAAAAAAGCAACGCATACGTGAGCAGCAACTGCCTTCAACGCAATCTGCATGAGATAAACATGACAGAGATGAGTTAAACACATGAATACACCATGCAAAATCCAAGACTGTTTCTTTTATTCAGAGCTCCGAGTACTGACTCTTGGGGAGCTGCCAGTTTCAAGCACGTAGCTCATCTTCCTTGAATATCCAAGCAGCAGAATTGGTGGAAATACGGTTTTCCTCTCCTCTAATCTATTCATTATATGACTGCAACTCTGGATCTCCTGCAAAGTATAGGAGCATTAATTGGTATACATTCATATACATTCATTGGTATACCTCTTTTTTTTAAACCCCATAATAAAAAATAAGAGGGTCCTCCTGTGAATTTATATGTAGCAAGACTGCATGACTTATTATAATCCCTTTCCCAAAGAGATTACCATCCAAGTAAGTTAAACACTTTGTAGAATATTCCTGTCGGTCCAGTGAAGGAACAGATGCATACAAGACTGAATTTAACCTACTAATTGCCATTTTTTTTTACACTGAAGGCCATCCACCACTTTTTTTCTGTCTAATGTTAGATTCTTGGGTGATATCACACTGCATGATAAATGCAGAATGACTTGAAACACACAAATATAGTCTTCCAAATTGTTACCTGCAAACTCAAGTCACAAAAAGAAAGAGAAGGAGAAGGAGAAGTAGTGTTAGAAAAATGTTACTAACAACTTCCTTATCATTTTGGTGCTTTGAGAAAGTTGTGGCTTAACACCATTTTCTAATGAAATGTCACCTAAAGTATTCAGAGAGCTACCTCTTGGAAAGAGAAAATACCCCAGACTACTGTAATCACTGTGGGCTATCTAATGAGATGATCCTGAAGGTAATATGGACCATCAACGTCAAGCCCATAGGAAGTATTTTGTTGAAGCAGCCAGTGCCTTTCAAGTGCAGCCACTTCAGATGAAATTGTTTTTACATGCAGATAAAAAGAGTTTGGCTGTGGTAAACAAAGGAATGCATTTGGTATAGGGTAACAATCACTGTAACAGTCTGCCACTAACTGGAATACCACCTCACTCTAAAAACAATAAACTTACCCCCAAACTTGAGAAAACTATCCAACTTTAAAAACAGTAATTCCTTTTTCTTCAAGAAAGATAAAATACTCCCTCTCCAATATGTTGATAAGCCTGATAAGGTAAAAGTATTTGTATTTAATAATTCTACAATATGAACTTTCCAGAAAGTCATAGCATAGGTCAAATGAACAGTATTCGTGAGACAGATTGAAAGTAGAAAAGAAAGTGGAGTTCAGATTTTAAATACAAAATCATTGGGATTCAGTTAGATGAAGTAGTGCCAAGGGAGAATTCAAAATTTCTTCAATATTCTTCAGGTTCATCACAGCACATTGAATAAAAATCAAAATGTCTGTTCCTTAATCTTCCAGAAAGGATTAATAACCAAGGTAGGCAACGTGGAACAATATTAGTGTTCGTGTCTATGAATTTAGATATTCACACCACCATTCTGCATTTCTAACTTCATTTATTTAATGAGAGACAAAAATAAATGCTGGTAGCCCTTATGTCAGCATCCTCGGCTATGCATCACAGGGGCAAGGTTCCATTCCCTTGTGGATGGAGGCAAAAGCTGTTTGTTCCCACGCGGGTAGTACTTATTTTCCAGTGTAAACTGAGCTACAGCCACTCTGTAACTTAGTGTGTATATAGCACTTCATTATTATTCTTCCCATATTGCCATCAAGACAAAAAAATTGGTCTCCTGGTACCCTGTGCTTGGAACCGTATTAGCCTCTCTATTTGCAAGCAATGGGAAGTTCATCTCAAGACCATAAAACGCCATCCTAGATTCAGAAAAAATGACAGCATGTGGATGACTGATTTCATACGAGGAACCCTAAAATATAAACCAAGCAGCTTTTCTAGGAGGAATCCCATTCTAAACAGGGAAAGTTGATTCATCAGTTTGCTTCCTTTTAAGTTAATCACTCAGTCTCAAATTGAAGTGTTAAAAGAACATCATGTTTTTAAAAACCATGAGGAACTCAGTTATGTCTACACGGCATTTTCTGTACTGTCATTATCTTATTCTGCCCACACGGAGTTAGCTAGAAGCAAGCGAGCTCTGAATGAAAGCTAGACAGCCATGCTCGCTTAAAGCTGGGTCCAAGCTAATAAGCCTTGCTGAGAATCAAATTCTTTTGTTGCTGTAGGTTGGCAACACATCAACATGGCTATGTAGCTCCCAGTAAGGCTATAGCATCAGTGAAGTAAGTTCATGTCTGCTCGGGGCACGTGTAAACGTATTCACAGACTGGGGGATTAAGAGAAGCAAACCAGAGGGTTTTACTCGTTAGAAACAATAGACTTAGTGCCTGTGCTGCAGTCATTCCCAGCGCACCAGTCAGCACGGTCAATCTGCTGTTAGTAAGGAAGCACCGACTAATCCTTCTGCGTCGTGTCTCGGGGAGCATGGAGCCATATGACAGCTTCCAGAGTCACAGCTCCGTCCCTGGTCCACTCCCGAGACAGCCCAGCTGTACCCCACGACTGCTGCAGGGGCCATGTTATAAAGCTAACGATTGGCTTATGATTAATCTTAATTTCACCCTACCAGCCATAGATTTGGTCTCTTCTTTTACAAATATTGTAATTAAGGTGATGTGAATGCTTAGTAATCCTGATTTACAATAATGACATATTATCCATTCCTAATTGCTATTCAATCCTAATTGTCTTCTTGAAACACCTACCTGATTAGAACAAGTTTTAAACGCAAGAATCAGAGCAACCACTTGGGATCTCAGACCACTGAGGACAGGGCAGGAGAAGGTCCACCAAAGTCGGAGGAGGTAGCAGTGCAAGACAGTAGAGTACAGCTAGAAGAGAGACTCCACCGTGCCTCTGCTTCTGCCTGGAAACTCCGTAGCTGTAACACCAGCTCTGCATCTGATGTCAAAAAAAAAAAGTCACTCTGGAGTGTGAGACACCACATGTCAGAAGTGTACTGTGAAACATATGTTCATGTTTTCCCTTTAAGACAGAGTATTTAACATTTCGTTTTTTATATATACTTTAGATTACAGATGAATGTATTGTACCAAAATATTGGCAGCTGCTTTCCAACATGGGAGACTGCCTTCCATGTTCAGTGAACTCTCCATGCTTTTGACTATAAAATATTTCAGCAGACTCTTGTATATTGATATTCATTATCTGTACGGTTTGCATAACAGACACGCAAACAGCCGAATCAATAATATCAGCTCATATTGGCTAGCTATTTCTACCCTGAAATAGGAATGTCAAGCTTCAATTGATTCACATTCATGCACTGTGTAAACATAATTTAAAATTAACATGTACAAGATAGAGCACATACTATTATTACCATTGGAGTAACCCGGGGGATGCACCGTAGCACAAAGCTGGTGTACTAGACAGAGCTAGTCAATAAAATGCAAGGTATAATTTGCCACCTAAATATCCCATAAACTCCAGCTGCTGCTGGCTGCTACAAAGCTATAGTCCATTCTTGTGCTAGCACCATTAGCTCCCTGCAAGACACAGGAGGGGCAGTGAGAGAGGGTACAAAACATGGCTAACCAAGCCGGGGCTGCCCAGGGGGAGAAGCTGTAGCTGCAGCTAGAAGTCCAAGAAAGGACAGTGCCTGGGACAAAGGGATGCTCCAGGTGCCAGAATACCTCCCACTTTCCTCTACAGCACACTGAAGAAACAGACTCCCACCTACCTTGCACAACTGATTAGAAAACAAAACTTAGCTTACACGACATGATCTAAATATTTCATAGAATCATAGAATATCTCAAGTTGGAAGGGACCCATAAGGATCATCGAGTCCAACTCCCTGTTCCTCACAGGACTACCTAAAACTAAACCATAGGACAAAGAGCATCGTCCAGATGCTCCTTGAACTCTGACAGGCTTGCTGCCGTGACCACTTCCCTGGGAGCCTGTTCCAGTGACCGACCACCCTCTCAGTGAAGAACCTTTTCCTCATGTCCAATCTGAACTTCCCCTGACGCAGCTTCATTCCATTTCCTCGTGTCCTCTCGCTGGTCACCAGAGAGAGGAGATCAGCACCCCTCCCTCTGCTGCCCCCCCTGAGGAAGTTGTAGACTTCGGTGAGGTCACCCCTCAGCCTTCTCTTCTCCAAGCTGAACAAACCAAGTGACCTCAGCCACTCCTCGTAAGTCTTGCCCTTGAGGCCTTTCTCCGTCTTGGTCGCCCTCCTCTGGACATGCTGTAATAGTTTGATGTCCTTCTTACATTGAAGCACCCAAAACTGCACATGGTACCTGAGGTGGAGCCGCACCAGCGATGTGTGGCTGCCAGGGCACACTGTTGACTCATATTCAACCCAAACCCCCAGATCTCTTTCCATGGGTCTGGTCTCCAGCCTCTCATCCCCCACTTTGTATGTATAATGAGGATTACCCCGTCTCAGGTGGAGAATCAGGCACTTGCTCTTGTTAAACTTCATATGGTTGGTGATTAGCTAGCTCTTTAGTCTATCCAGATCTCTCTACCCTCAAGGGAGTCCACAGCTCCTCCTAGTTTAGTATCATAGGCAAACTTACTTAATGTACATAGGATTCCTGTGTCCAGATCATTTATAAAAATATTAAAGAGTACTGGCCCTAAAATTGAGCCCTGGGGAACCCCACTGGTGACTGGCCACCAGCCTTTGAGCCCGACCTGTCAGCCAATTGCTCACCCAATGTGCTATGGACTTGTCTAGCTGTGTGCTGGACAGGACAGTTTATCCAGAAGGATACTGTGAGAGACAATATCAAAAGCTTTGCTAAAATCCCCAAACTCCACATCTACTGCCTTCCCTAGATGGGTGCTCTTGTCATAAAAGGAAACTAAGTTGGTCAAGCAGGAGTTTCCCCTCATGAACCCGTGCTGGCTATGACCAATGACTGCGTTGTCTCTCAAGTGTTTTTCAGTAACTCCCAGAATAACCTTCTCCATAATTTTACCAGGCACTGAAGTGAGATTGACAGGCCTGTATTTAGGGTCTTCTTTCTTACCCTTCTTGAAAATTGGGACATTTGCCAGCTTCCAGTCAGCTGCAACCTCTCCAGACTCCCAAGACCGTTGAAAAATAATGGAGAGAGGTCCTGCGATGGCATCGGCCAGCTCTTTCAGTACCCTGGGGTGAGTCCCATCACGCCCCATAGATTTATGTGCATCCAGCTGGAGCAGCAAGTCTCGAATCATAGATTTGTACAACTTCATGTTATGTTTCGCTTCTTATGCTGCACATGCTGGTTTTCGTGCACGTTATCCATAGGAGTGCTTCTCAGTTTGGGCAAGTACCAGATTCCAGTACAAACAAGCAAGCTCTGAAGACCCAGGAAGACCCCACTCGCCCTCACTCTGAGGACCACTTGCACCACCCTCGCTCTTTCCTCCCCGGGTGCCTGCCGCTGTCTGGTGCCTTTGTCCTTCGACCACCCTGAGGAGAGAAAGAGAGAGATATGTGATCCCTTCTCTACTTACGGTCAGCTGAGGCATAGCAATTTCCCCAACACACAGAGGAAAAATGTGGCTGACTAGTGCAGTCCTGAGTTAACTCGTAGACCCCAATGCTCCTTAAACACACACACGCATTTCTGAATATCCACGGCACTTCTTTCAGTGCCTGTGCTGTTCAGTGATTCATGGCTCACCCTTTGCAAGGCTTTGATGTTCTTGTCTCAGTAACCAGGGCTGAAGAAAACACCCAAAAGATGTTTTTCCACCAGTTTATATCCTTGCCTGTTACACTGGCAGCCTAGAGTTGGCTGTCCTGGCCCTCGCATCACTTCATCCTTTCTCTGCTGCCTTGGCAGTGAGCTCCCCAACCTCTGTATTCACAAGGTGGCCCAAGGAGGGATGTGGCAGAACAAACCACGTTTAGTTATACGTAGAGGTAAAAAGATCCAACATAATTCTCTTTTAACTAAGCTACTATCAATTAACTGCGAGGAGGGGAGGGAGGGGGCAAAAATCTCAAGCTCTAGAGATAACAAAATAGATAAAATTAAACCCTTTCTGCAGGGGGTCACTAAAACCTATTTGGTACTGAAACACTTTGTGAATCACAGGACAGTCGCTACGAGCTGTAGGAAGAATAGCTTTTTTCCTAGTCCTGGGGAACCAAAAAAAAAAAAAAAAATTAAAAAATCAGGATAGTATTCACAAACTCCTCTAGAGTTTTCTGCCTCCCTTTTGGTACCACCACAAAACCTCTGACAAGATTTTCCAGCTATTTTCTCACCTGGGTTTGCTTGCTTTTTAACAAAGAAAAACCCATTAAAAAACCAAAAGCAAACTGCTCAGCACAAACTTTACCGTTATAATGACAGCCTGAATGAAAACAATAAAAAAAAATCAAAGAACTAACTAGTTCATTTTGAAAAAAAAAAAAAGAAAAAGGAGTTCCTTTGGTAGAAGAGAAAAAGGCATTTCAGCTGTCTTCTTGTCAAGTCGGGACTAGACCCTGGTCCTGCAGCTCTCCAGTTCCACAAACAAGTTTCACTGACACTCTCCGCTGGTGATGAGAGGGACCATATTTTATCCACCAGCGCCCTGATGCTGTAAGATCTCTGTGCCCTACATTTTTATCTATTGAGGGCTCCTCATCTAGTGTTTTCAAGGAAAAAAAATGAAGCTCAGTGATGAGAAGAAAAAGATACCATAGGGCAGCTGCAGCTGTAATTGGCTGAAGGGCTAACAAATGACCTAATATTCTTTTAGCTAGGATTTATCCAGCTGCTCACTGTTCTGATTAAATAGGACTAATCCATCAGCTGAAAATTGCTTCGCTGGTTCAAGAAATAAACTTACCTGTTTCTTAATTTTTCTTTAATTTTATTATTAGAAGATAAAGCTCCACTTCTCTAAATCTAATGTTTGTTCTAAATTATTCATGGATAATTTCGTAAATTAACACATAAACCTACTCCCATAGAGCTCTCTTATGAAGCTGCTGTATCTGATCTTTACTTAAAGCTGTGAATTAAAACAAAGCACAAGACGAACAGCTAAAACTCCCAGACTTCCCTATCAGTGAATGTATTTCATACAAGCTACAGAGTTTTTTCTAGTATTTGACCTCTGAAATAGGAAGCTACCAGAGTTACAATTAGCATTTGATTGATCACAATATATACATATCATTGTTCCACTTCTGATAAATGCTTTGCATTCCAAGATAAATATGCCCAATTAAATTGTAATCAGTATGATCTTTTGAAGTCTTTTGGTCCCCATCATCAGAAATAATATAAAAGGAATGATAAAAACAATTGAACCTTTGACAGTCCTCACCTTATTTCATTTCTCTTTCCTGATTCAACTTCTCAGCATCCTGCCCTTAAATCCTGGCTGACAAACAGGCTCCCTTTTCTCCTGAACACCTCAGTGTGAACGCACCAGCCCCAGACTACCATCTTTCAGTATTCTGCTACCCCAGTAATGGAGCATTTTTCATCTCACCACCAACTTTGTCTTAGCCTTCCTCGTACTGAGGAGAATAATGATTCAAAGCCCTGAGTGTGCTGCTATCAAAAGAACTAAAACTTTTAGTATCAGATAGTGTACTACAGTATATTATACACCTTTGGCTAATGTGACTGTGCTTCAGCAAACATTACGGGTCTAGTGCTAGTAAACATCACTTGATCTGCTACTAAGCCCTGCCAGCAGAATACATATTACAAAAAAAAAAAAAAAAAAAAAAGAAAAAAAAAGGGGGGGGAGAA
>NW_008796043.1:1763298-1803950 GCF_000699145.1 Aptenodytes forsteri
TAAAAAAAAAAAAAAAAAAAAAAAAAAAAAAAAAAAAGGGAGAGAAAGGGAGAAAGCAGGAAAACAGAACAGTACAGGAGCTTCCACTTAGAGGAGAGACTTGTTATGATTCCACTTAATGAGCAGAATGTTCCTTTTCCGGTGACATTTGTAAAAGCCAATTTCCAACACTGCATGTCTTTTTGCACTGAAATACACGACAAATCTTTCCTATAAAGTCATTCAAGAGCTTAGCATGCACACGAACAAACAAAAAATATTCACTGTGGCAGCGTTTTCTTTCCCCCATTGCTCAAGTGACCTCCATCAATATCTTGTTGCACTTCTGCTCCATACGGCTGAGGTCACGTTTCAGGATCTTGCTCCCCATCAGTGCAGAGATTGCTATGGCTTCAGTTCTGGGACAGCTTCACTACTGAAACCAGGAAAGCCAATGGAAATGCTGGAAGGTTCTTCAGATGGGACTGCTGGAATGGAACCAGAGTTTATGAATGTAAGAGCCAACTCCCAAGTCTCTCTTCATTTACAATACACAATGTGATTTAGCTACCAGAGAAATGGAACAGCAACCAAAGCTGTAACATGACTTGCGTTTCACCAGATGGCAATATCAGACATAGCCTTTAAAAGATCTAACTGGCCAGATAAAAGATCAGATTTTGGTGGAGTGCTGTTTGCTGGATCTGACAGAGCACCTTTTACAAGATGCACGTCTCAGCATTAGAAGAGTTCACTGTTTTACTCTGTTCAAATCAACAATCGCAAGCTTACTACAAACTGATTATTTGTAAGTATACAAATATTCAAAAGAATCAAAGAAAAGAGTATCAAAATGTGTACTCTTTAATTTATATTCTTGCTAATGAATCAAGAGTGTGCTTTTTGGAAAAAAAACCCTGCAACCTTGCTTGGTCTGATTTCCCATCTGCTCAAAAACGAAGGCAAAAAATAGAAGATTGCATTAACAAAAGGTGCTATATATGTTAAGTGCAAGTGAATATTATTAGTGAAAGAGCTGTGCGTAGATACAGTCCTTCAGCAAGAAACTTAGACGTAAGCAGCCTACTGTCTCGCCTGAGGGACCCAATCACCAGCCACGGGTTCATTTCAACATTTCTGACATTTGGTTCTTAACTCTCTCCGACATCTGGAAGCCCCTTGGGACTGAGCCCTCTTGGCAGAACAGGAGAGACGGCAGCAGTTCCAGGGAACGGGTTTCTCCTGGGTAGAGCGAGCATTTTCTAGTGCTAAAATTGGTGGTAGTCAGCTCCCTGCTAAGATCACTCCCCACTGCCCATTTTCATCTTGAAGCTTACGCAAAACCTGTGCTCTGTATAAGGCTCTGACAAGCCTATCTAAAAAGAAATGTCAAGGCTTTTACTGTCCTAAGAAACAGAGGCTTATAAAATTGATTGTTAAGCCTCCTCAGTCAAGTGAAGCAGGAAAAAAAAATAGAACTAAAGGTTTTAGTAAACACATCTGAATTTGCCATCTTGGATAACTGAGTACTGCCATAAAGTGCCAAGTAGAGACTAATACGTACTTACATGCTACTAATTTCCTGGTTTCAATAAATCCAATAGAATAAAATTGACAGATGCTGTTTTACCTACTCAAGTGATTCATGAAGGGCCTGAAACTGTAATGCTGCAACAAGATATGCCATCTGCGCTAGGGTTTGGGTTTTTTTTTAAATAAAAAGAACTGACTGGCCGAAGAGTGGTGACAGCACATCATTTGCCTAGCACAAAATGAGAAGCTTGCCACCTTTACCTATAGAGGTAAGAGAATTACTGGACTTGGCTACTATTTTCCTATCCATTGTCTACCCAGACTGTTATTTTGCAAATGCTGAAAGGAAAGAAAAATAAATCAAAGAAATAATCAAAATTTAAAGCAAAATTAGATATTTTTTCATGTCTCCTTTTAAAATTATGTTAATTGGCATGCATTTTTAATGACAACATTAGCAACGAGTAATAAAAAGTCAGCAGGATCTACACATGGATAAATAACAACACACTAATGATAATTACATAAACCTTCTGTGTAGTGACATGTGGGTCAGGAATTGAATTTGCACTCTCAAATTAAATCATCTATCAGGTCCCCACATCATCAGTAATAAATGTCACTGGTAGGTTTCATTCTCCCATATTCAGAGTGCTCTCATTGTTCTGTTTGTTAACATCCAATAAACGGTTATGTTTCAAGGCCAAATCTTGACACCTAATGGTACTCAACAGGAGTGTTGATTGCAAAAGGGTAGCAACATTTGAGTTTCAAAAAAGAGCTTATTTCAGAAACTTAGAGAATGCAATTTCTGCTTTATATTTAGACATTTAGAAGGGCCTTTAAAAAAGGATTGACTTAAATACATGTGTTTATAGTTATATACTGGCATAACTGCCTTGCTGAAATGGGACCTTTTTTTAAGTGGGTGACTTTAACAGTGAGGATTTAAAGACTGAGCAAAGAGCTTCTGAATTACTGAGATCAGGCCAAATAGGGAATGATTGAAGTCAAACGGAAAGGTTGCCTTTAGTTTCAGAGAAAATACACATTTTTACATCCTTTTTTTTCGACATAATGGGATACGCTTTCTTGTCATTATAGAACAAGCTGACAAAGTAGCTGAAAATAATTCTTGTAAGATCAGAAAAACATGGTGCTTCCAAACAGGACTTTATTCTGTGGTACGAGGAAGCATTTGGCAGAATAAGTCACATAACACGGGCTGTTTGGGAACTCTGAAAATGGCATCTGCCCTGCCTCGCTTTAGGCACAGGTAGGACAACGGTTTGCTTACAAAGCCTGTGGTTCTGAGCTACACTGACATGAAAAATAAATGCTAATCTAATACCTGCTGTATTGAGCATAACTGGCAGCATATTTGGGTAGCTGGGGGCTGCATGGGAGAAGGTCATGAGTTGCCCTGAGCAGGTAACTGCTACGTCCAGCCAGCTCTGAAACTCTGAGCAACCCATTGCCTGCCAAAACTTCAATGTCGAAGGAGCACGTGGTGCCTCTGCTCAAATGCATTTCAGAAAAAGCAGCAGCCGCAAAGGGCAGGGGACACGTGAGGACATGCTCTTGGGCAGATGTATGGAGGAGCCACAGGGAAGGAGACATTTTGGGGCTTAGAGGTGACCCATGCCAGAGTAGGGACAACCTCAAGGGACTGCAGCCCGGGGTGACAAATGCCAGGGCAGGGGCACCCCTGAGGGACCGTGGCCGTGGGTAGCCCTCACTGGAGCAGGGGTAAAATGAGCAAGGAGCAGCAGAAAGAAACCATTAGGCACAGGACCTGCCCATGGGCTCATGGAATGAATAAGGAGGGATTGAGTGTAATCCACAGCGAAAACAAGGCACGATGACACTAGTAAGATGAGAGCAGACATGTTTGCCTTAAGATGAGCCTGGGAAAGAGGAAGGAAAGTGGGTTATTTAAGTGGTTTTTTTCTCATTTATGTGTCCATCCCCCCCCAAATACCTGAATCAGAAGATGGTGTTAATTGGCAGTAAATCAAACCAAGTAAAAATTCCCCCAGTTGAGACTGTTTTGCCCGTGACACCTGTGCCTTTTCAGTTGTAGCTGTTGAAATAGAAAAGATCTAGTGAAATGTCCTGTCAAGCTTGACTTAGATATTTACAATGGACGGTGGAGAATCCACCACAACTCTTGACGCTTCAGGACATCTTTACTGTTTGTCAGTTTCCTGTCATTGTTAACAACGTATATTTTAAATTGCTCAGTTTAGCTTCCAACCAATAGATTTTGCTACACCTTCAACAAATAGAGTGAGCTATTAATAATCCGTGTCAGGTCACAGCTTTAACTACCTTCAGTATTTAGGCACTATGAACCTTCAGTCTTCTATCTTTAGACTTTCTAGTTTTTAAATCATTCTACAGTTATTTGGCAATCTCTTACCAATTTTTCAATGTTATTCATTAGTTATGGACACCTGGATTGGTGGGGTTTAGTAGCAGATGCACAAAAGCTGAAGAAAGAGGTAATACAATCTTTACATTCCAATTTAAATCTAAACAGGATTGTATTGCCAACAAAAGATACACTAATTTGTTAAACTCGGTCTATTAAATTTGATGATTACACATGGAAGGGTAATACATTTTTAACTCAGCCTTTGTGTTTGTGAGTTTTACCTTGGACCAATATTTGCTGTGTTAATTGGATATGCTGTTACTCAATTTTCATGGAGAAAATACCAATTTCTTTTCATAGATAGTGTAGGTGAAACCATAGTTTCCTGAAAGTCAAGTTATATTTCTGAAAGTTCAGTATGATTCTCAGAAAGGATAAATTAAAAATAGGATTAATTATGTATCAAAGTGCAATATGCATTTGAAGTTAAATAATGGGGAAATGTAGGCAGGCAAATATTTCAAACAAAATGTAAAGAATTAGCATTTTCTTCCCAGAAAAACCTGTCCACTTTTTTTCTATTAAACTAGCTATATTAAGTATATATAGATCATTAACATAATGAAAAAGAATGCATAAAATCTAATAGTCTAATAGAACACGTTTCACCTTTTGGATATTTCTTGACAAGGTCAGAACTCCATCAGGATAACTTCTGATTTTGAGAAGTTATTTTTATCCTGATCTCCTAATTCCAAATGTCTTAATAGACTTGAGAAGCCAAAGCTAGGTTCCTTGGCGTGGATTAGAGAAACACAGGTGATTAGCCAAACAAAAGGTTGCTTTATATATCTGCACCTCCACTTAAATAACTTCCTTGAGTCCAGTCACCTCACCCAAAGCAATGATGAGGCATCAAAAAGATGAAGAAATTATTGAGGACGCTTGTCTCATTCAGCACTGTGTTTCAGGAGAGGCAGATTTAGATTTATTAGCAATTACAGCTACATGGCTAAAGGAATTTTAAGTTAAATTAATTCAGTCTTAAAGTTCTGTGTCTTTTTGTTACTTTAGGGCAAGTTTTATTGGAATTTACAGATCTCTGAACTGTGGATTGATTTTTGCTTTTACCAATGAAATCCTATGCAAACACATTTTTTACAAGCATTATTCAGGCTTACTTCTCTTGGATACAGAATAGACTGTGTTCAAACTGATGATTTTTACTAGAAATGTCACCTGGGTCCTACTCATAGTTACCTCTTAAGCATACCAAGCACACCTTGGAATCCTGCTCATCAAATGTCCTCATCAGGTGTTTTTGGAGGCCAAAGTGGTAGTTTCGATTCTTTTGCAAGCCAAGATTTCCTTCCAATGAAAAAAATCACAGGTGGTGAGGCTGATGCATGACTCTAGTATGGAATTGGGATGTGGACAGGCTATGTATTCAGCAGCACTGGAACCAGTAATTTAGATGTAAATCTTGGTCACCAAGATTGACAGATCAGTTAATACCCAGGACAGCAACTCCATTGCCGTATATAACTTGAATAACAGAGTCCTGAGGAAAGCCAGAGACAGTATGAACAGGATGATCATCAATGGAAGCTTCCTTTTTTGTTCTTCACTGAATGTTCTTTCAGCAGAAAGTGGTGGGATCGTGCTTTCACACAGCTCACGTAAGCCAAGAATAAGAAGTCTTATGTTGGGACTTGTGAGACTGCATAAACAGTTTTGGGTTTTTTCCCAGTTTGTAATTGAGAAGCAAACAGATGAAGGACATGCAAAAGCTAAATAGTGAAAAACAGAAGGAGAAGACGACAATAATAATTAATAACTAGTACTATTACTACTTATAAATTATAATTATTAATAAATAGTAACTACAAGAATAATATTATTTGAGCATAATAAAGTTTTAGTTTAGTGTTAGAAGCAAAATTTTTCCCCCCAATTTTTCAATGTATTTTTCCATTTGACAGCTCTGAGGACACAAAATTGCAGAAACAGAAATCAAACAAAGCTGGTATGTGGTTTTTATGTACTGTCATATACTGAGGAGTCCTATTCAGAGACCAGAATACAGTGAAAAGTCCAAAATAAACATAAAAGTAAAGGATAGTCCTTATGTTAGAAAGATGAAATTAGGAAAAAAGGATAAGACCCTGTTCCTATTCACAAACAGAGGAGCTCCTTGTTCATCCATGCAGACCTCCTGCTGGCTTTACTTGATTTCCTATTTGTAGGGATGGACCATTCTTGAGCTCAGAGTAAGTCATCCTTGACAATCAGCCAGCTCTCCTGGACCCTTCTTTTCTCCAAGGCTGTATCCCATGGGATTCTCCCAAGCAGATCCTTGGACTTGTGGATGTATATAAGAATCACCCTTCATTTTAAACACATCAAACTGGGTCTCCATTATCCTTTGGAGATGAACTTCATTGGGAAATAAGGACTTGTCTCAAAGACCAAACACCCCCTGGTTCCCTCAAAATGTCAGCAACCAACAAGTGCTGAGCAATTAAACTCCGAGGAACCAAAAGAATTAGACCAAAGGCAACAGATGCAGGAGACACAGCACCAAGTCAGAGCAGTAAAATGAGGAGGAAAGTAGATATGGAGGAGATACAATCAGAGGGTTAGAAGAGGAACTGGAGAAAGGTTACATTTGTGAGGCAGAGGAGAGATAATGAAAAAGTGAGAGTGTTTACACTATGAACGTTCTTACCCGGGGAAAAATCCGATACTGAGATTTTGCAAAGACAATGAAAATCTCAAAATGTTCCATAAATACTGGAGAAAGGAATTCTTTTCTCTATTTAGAGCTCTCCATTTTTCTTTCTACCTTCTGTGAAGTAAATTCTGGCTTTCAGAACTACAGTTGACTAACACGGCATGTTTAGACAGAAGAAAAGAACCAAATTATACTGGAACAAAGTTCAGGTGATAGATCTGCAATGCTGAAGCCAACAGTATAAGCAAGCCACATCTGTATTTCCCCCCTGAGAACATAAGCGTGCTAAGCTGCTGAATGAGAAAAACTACTGGGAAACACAACAATAAGGAGCTAATGAATAAAATCTGCAACTATGTTAATCTTACACTTACAGCTTTTCAAGAAAGCACAGCAGCAAATGATAGAAGGAAGTGTACATCCTTAAGATCAAAAGGCTAAAAAAATTCTTTGCACAGATTCAGCCCCACTCTTAGAGTTACCGTATTACTGCCCGGGATTTTCAGGCTAAAAGTGTCTCTATAGTGCACATGCAGCCAGTCTGATATGCCCAGGATCCATCAAATTTACTAATGACCGAAGTATGCCTGTAGAAGTGATGCATCTCAAACTCCTTGTATGCTTGTGCCTTCACACATCACCTATGCAACTCACGTACAGGAAATAAATCCTATACATCTTGACGGAGACCTTGGCTACACCTATGATTGTAAATTAAGAAGTGTCCAGGACCTTTGCCAGCATTTAAACATGATCATGCCTACTAATACACCGCAGGAATATCCTCAGCTGAGGTTCTGGCCTGCGCCAAGAAGCACCATTCCAGGAAAGTCCCGAGGCTGCCTCTGGCAATTGGCCTGAGAGCTCACAAGCATTCCCAGGCACAGGGAACTCAGTAGCTTAGATAGAGCCAGCATGACCTGCTGGATAGCAAGAAATTTGGGGCAAGGTCCTCCTATCTACTAGGGTAACACTTTTCAGCAGAAGAGGACCTTGGCAGATATGCTCTGTAACTAGGATGTAACTTATATGCCTAACATACCCAAATGCATATGTAATTAAGAAGTAATAGTGATTAGTGGCACCCACGTACCTTGGGATAGTTCATGTGCTTGTGCTGTGTAATGCAGCTGCATTCCTAGTTACTTCAGTGTGATTACCGTGAATTCATGCACTTTTCAGTGGGAGGATGAGTATAAAGTATGTTAATAACTTTGAGCGTGTAAGTGGGCAGACAACTAAATAGTAATAATTTAAAAATATAAGAAAAGTTTACTATGTAAACCCAAGTATATTATTAATAAACCCCTATCATTTAAGCAATAATAAACCTACTTCTCTCTGCCATCGACCTTCAATGTAAGAAAATCCATGTGTATAAACCCCATACTCTTTAATAACATTTTGTATCAACCAGCAGAAGGATAATTTCTGAGGCACAAACAAGGAGTGTTTACTTTTTTAAATGTCTGATTAGCATTTATTTCTTCTACATTCCTGCATCTGCCAAAGCTGAGACCTGTCCTGCTTGGTAGAATGATAGAGAATTTATTTATTTCCCGCAATAGCCGCTGCTTGGTGAAGTGACAGGGGGCATTACTGCACCAGGCTGATAGCAGCAGCCGCAGTGTGGGTTTTGCTGCACTTTAGTTGGATGTTCAAATCTGGAGTCCTTCTGCATATGCATCTCTGTTCCAAATAAATCTCAATCTATTCTAAGCAAAAAAATCAAAACAAAAATGATGCCACTGGGTTTCTTTCTTTTCTGTGTACGTGCTTTGCGTACAAGTGTGTCCCAAATAAGAGTTTGTACTTCGTGCACTTGTAATGCTTTTGCACGAGGTGGCTCAAAACCATACATTAATGTTAGAGGAAATAGTTTCTTGCTCCTTGACAAGTGACATCGATCTTTATGCAGATAAAACAGACATAAAATTGATCTAAAATACTATAATTGTGAACCGGTACCCACTGACACTTTCTAACACTGGGGCAAATAACTACAAGCTGTATAGCCACGGAAAATCAGGGAAAATATACTAAATTCTGAAAAATGTGTAGCAAGGTGACAAAGTGAAGCTAATGTTAATACACCATTTATGACAGGTGAAGTAGTCCTTTGAAGTGTATATTTTGTAAAGTGTATAAAATGGATTTAATCTTTTAGGTTCTCCATTTTTAAACTATACACACATTATGCTCATTAATAATTACTTCATTGGTTTACTGTAGTTAGTTTTTCAGCTCATTCTCTGATATTCAATACATAGCCCTCTTTTTGTTTCAGCACTAGCTGTAGCTTGATAAAAGCATGCTGTGTCAAAGTACTGTTTTCTTCATAATGTGTCCTTACGATCTTAATGCCATAGTTCACCTCTTGTATGTTGCATATTATTGATCTTGAAGATCTTGAAATCCACTTGATCTTTTAATTTTTAGAACTTCTTAATAATGATTGATGAGTATTTTAATATTTAGTTTAAAATGTCCTTATGGACTGTGTTTCTTTTTCAGTTCAACCAAAGTTTTGAAGAAGTCAATTTTACTGCAGAGAAGGGATATCTACAGCCAGAGGACAACTTCTAATAACACTTCCTCTTCATGAACACTTCTTTCCTCGAGGAAAGGTAGTGGACAGAAAATGGCAACCTGTAGTACAAGCATGCAAGGGTGAAATCAGAAAAGCCAAGCACAAAATAAGATTCGACCAGTGAAGGACATTGAAAACAACACAAAAGTCACTCTTGAAATACATCAGCAGTAAGAGGAACACCAAGGTGGCAGTTGGTCAGCTACTTAATGGAGAGGGAAAGCCATCCCTAAAAAGGTCAACTGTGATCAGATAATTAACACAATTGGTACCAGAGACAAAAGGGTACTATCTCAGCCTTGAATAGGTTAGAGAGCACTTGTATGAGCTATATGTTTTAAAATGATGTGGGCGCAATGGACGTCATTGGAAGGCACTTGAAGGGGTAGCCGATTCAGTCACAGGGCCATCAGGAGTTATCTTCCAGAACTCGTGAAAACGGGTGATGCAAGGAAGACTGGGGAAGGATAAACATAATAACCACCTGTATTTCAAAAGAGGGAAAAGGACGAGTGGAGGGAATTAGTATCATCAGCTTTATTTCACTCTGGAAAAATCCTAGCACAAGTTAATGGTTCATAAGCACCCTCAGAGATAAAAAGTAAACCAGCTACGGTCAACATGAATTTGTCAAGAAGAAGCTGGGTCAAACCAGTCTAACTTCCTTCCATGAGAGAGTAACAGGCACCGTGGACTGAGGAGCAGTAGATGTCATGTCTCGATTTCAGTAAAGCTTTTAGCATGACTTCCATGACATTTTCATAAGTAAACCGGAAAAATATAGTCTAGACAAAACTGTTACTCAGTTAGTCAAAAGTGGGTGGAAAACCATTCTCACACAGTCATAGTGGCAACCATAGCAGAGGCAGTCCTGGCACGGCTCCAGTTCCTTCCAGCATTTTAATTAATGAGCTGTGTGATGGGACAGCGAGTTCCGAGCGGGAGGCTGGGCACGATGACCTCCTGAGGGCCCTTCCAACAGGAATTATTCTATGATACTGAGGTCCTGTTTTTCTGAATTTTCAGATTATACCTACCTGGGAAATACTGTTAGCTTGTTGGCGGATAAGATCAGAATTTAAGATTATCTTAATAAGCTCAAATTATGATTTAAAAGCTTAGGATAGCACTAAGTGCTGATAAATAGACTATTCTACACTTCTTAGAAATAATTAAGTGTTCAAATACAGAATGGAGAAGAAGCAGCTGGAAGCAGTTTTACTGGGAAGGATGCAGGGGTTACTAGGACCAGCCTGAGCCCGAGTCAAACAGGCCATGGACAAACCAGACACTGTTCTGGGACACAGGAGCAGAATTTTAGCCTCTAAGGCATGCAAATCAGTCCTACCCCTCTGCTTGGCCTCAGCTGAGATAATGTAGTCACTCTCGGGAACTGAACGGCAAAAAGGATTTGAACTAACTGGAGAGAGTCCACAGAAGATCAATGAAAACGATAAGAGGTTGGAAAACATGACCTATGAAGAAAGGCTAAATATTAGAATTGTTTAGCTTAAACAATGGAAAGCCAAGAGAGACAAATTAACAGCCTAACTATCTAATAGACTGCTGGAAAGAGGAAAGGAAAAAGTTATTTCCAATGTCTGTGAAGCATAGATAAGACTGAATGGGCTTAAACAGCAGCAAGGAAGATTTGGGTTAAACGTTAGGATAAGCTCTCTAATTGTAAGAACAGTGAAGCGCTGAAGCAAACTGTCTCGGTGACTGGAGGCCCTGCAGAGTGGGTGAGGCACACCACCATCAACAGCAGTCTGAGCTTGCCGTGGGACAGCAGGGACAAGTTGGCCTTCAGATTTCTGACAATCCTATTTTTCAGATTCTATATGAATAAAATCAGCCTTCTTTTTGCAGCACCAGAAATACCCTAATATTTAATCCTGATTTAAACATACTTCATGGCCCGCTTTCCTAATGCCTTACTCTCCTTCAGTAGTCCTTAAGTATAATCTTTTTTTTAACCATATTGCGATCAGTTGTCAGAGAGCAGAACCCTTTGTGACTGACACTCACACATACTTCTTTCTGTTCCTCCCAAGCATAATTTCATTTTCTGCCTAAGTCTCTATAAATCTTTTTTTATTAAATATTCAAGTACCATTGGCACTGGTGTACATACCATTCCTCTTTACTGTCACCTACACACTTCATAAAGAACTTGATATTATTTCTCTGAAAATTTCAAAGATGCAGAATGGAGAAGGTCTGTTCCTCAAGTCTAGTAATGCTCTACAAAGTCTCTTGAATCACATGGCTGTTTTCACTGCCCTTTCATTTGATTTTAAAGGAACCGAAAAGACAAATGCAGATTTTCCCCACCCAGATTAATTCTGTTCTAGGTAGCATGACATACTTAACAGACATAGGTGACACTGAATGTATTTCTAGATTACTTTTTGAACCGTCCTACACAGCAAAGAACATAAATCAGACTTGCTTGGCAATGTAAGCAAAGACTTTTAGAATCAGGAAACTAAAGTAAAGCTCTGAAATTCCTATTTTAGGAAACCAAAACAAAGACCCTTAATATGAAAAATGCTGAGCATACAATAACTTTTAAATTTCCCAACCAGAAATATTGTAAAATACCTTTGGACAGCCATTTGGAAGAACCTAGCCATCAAGTTTTGTGATTTTATACTATCAACGAGCTGTGGATCTGTTTTTCCTTAAATATTTACATTTCTCTCCCAATTTAGAGCTACAAAATATTCTTAATATTTGCAATTCTATACAGATACTGAAATTTTAAAACAATTGGCAGGATCACTTGTTCCAAAAACATAACTAAACTCCTTTTTCACTAGTCTTATGCTGACTCTCTCCTTATCCGTGCTTCTTTTCAGTGACAGACTTTCTGTGTTGGCTGTGTTTTCCTAATACTCTGAGATCATTTATTTGGACTTGTTGAACTGTAAATGCTCACTTCTGGATGGAACCCGGGACTATGGTCTATTCTGGTTGCTATGGGTCAGCTCCTGCTCACACATTAAAAAATCTGAGGCGTGGACTTTTCCACTCAATAACTTAAAGGAATTCAAGGAACATATGTTAGGACTATTTTATTTTCACAATTAATTTTATTCTTTTCCCCGAAGACTCCATACCATGCTGCACAACGCATAAGTAAATGAGTGAAGGATGAGGCACTGCGTACAAGTCTCTCCACCATCGCCCAGATTTGCTCCTTTAAAAGCCAGAAATGCACACATCAGCAGTAAAGATTCTGCGCGATGGGTGTTGGGCTGAGAGTTCACAATCAGGGGGCATGAAAAAGTGATTTGCAGGATGGATCTGAGCAGTTGGGAAAGAATCAGAAGCAAATAAGACTTCACAGCAAGGCCCAATATTAAAAAAAAAAGTATCTCCTCCTTTATATTAATATCAACAGTCATTTATTTAGTCAACATAACAATATTTCCTGTTAATAGAAGTCAATTATCCAATATATTCAGCTTATTTTCAGATGTGCTTTTTCTTTCTGGGGTCTTAAACTGTCCTCTGCCCTGGTGGTAGATGCAGGAGGATGCTCAGAGATATTGGAAGAAAGCTCTCAGCTGTTTGTTGGGAAGACATGGAGATAAGACTCTGAAGGCTGAACTAAGCTCTACAAGACCAGCACACCTCCCATGCTGGGAGCATGAACTTTCAGTACTTAAAAGTAAACGGTTGTCATTTAACTGAGATACAACAAACTCCTCTCATCAGTGTCTGTTGTGTGTTTGTAGAGTATCAGTGTCCAGGAGTCTGAATCATCTCAACAAATGCTGCTTTATATCTATGTCTAGCTCAGTTTCCATAAAAAACAGCCGTACTAATAACGCACTCTGTCTCCACAAGCAGGTACCAGCAGGTATCAGTGCCTGTGACTCCGTCTACCTTCCCTGTCACGGAAAGCTGTCTCCAAGGTGGCGGTGCACAAAGGCATTGCTATTGGGTGGTCCTTCAACTGCAAGCCATGTCATCCGACAAAGGCCAGGCTTGATAACAGCCCACCCTCTGCACACCAAGCAGTGATAATGCCTTCATAGTCATTTGTGAAGCGCCTCGATACAAAGAGCTGTGTCGCTGTCTCTCTTCATCCACGAGTGGCAAAGGAAACAGCAGGAAAAAAAAAATGCCCTGGCTCTGGCCCGGGGAAGAAATTTTTCCAGTGTATCAGTACTTCACTTCCATAGACTGCACAACTCGGAGAGTGCCAAGTGCAGGAAAGGGTGACGTGAGCTTCAGGGCATCGTTTCTACTGAAAGCTACGTTCCAGGACTGGGGGGGGGAAGGAGGGCTTGTTTTCCCTGCAGCTAAAGCTCCACACTGAAGAAAGACAAACCCAGAAACCCTGTGTGTTAGTGGTTGGCTCTCCCTGTGCTGCGAGACCACAGCAGCCTGTTTTCTCCTGATGCCATCTGCTGGCTGAACTGGCAGGGGAAGTCCGGGCTGAGCGAAGGAGAGCACACGGACTTAAAAGAAATCACAAGGCTTAACTTACTAATACTTATAAGGTCCTTAGCAAACACCACAGAAAAGCCAAATATTTATTTTTTAAGATCGAATAAAAATGCGCAGAAATATTTTACAGGTTTTAAAAAGAAAAAAGAAGGAAAAGGACAAAAGTGAACATTTAGCTAGTACAGATTTGAGAAACTGATTTGCACTCCATTGCTTAGATGAAAATTTGTGACAAGAAATTAGCTTGAAAAGCTATTGCTGTCAGAAGCAGAGCTGGTCCCTGATTTTGCACAGCCCCATGCAAAGACGAATATCTAAGCAGAACTTAACAAGTTAAATAATCTGCATGACAGTACTAGCTGAGGGAGTTTGCCAGGTGGGTATTGGATATGAAAAAAAGATCATTGCATTATAAACTACGTAGGGTGGCACTGTCTGCTTTCTGGATTTGGACAGATTTTGACAGAAGGGGCTGCCATTCGCCGCTAACAAGACCCTCAGATGGTACCAGAACTGAAATAACAACGCTAGGAGGCTGGACAAAAGACGGTGTTTAAGAAGTGCTGTCCTGGTATTTCTGAGCAGGGCTGTGAAAAAGCTATTTGTTGCCCACCCTCTAACACTTTCACCCTAACCACCCGTACTCAAAGCTCTCTTTGCAGGGTAAAATGCTGAAAACTTTTTTAAAATTTATTTTTAATATAATGGCTACTGAATTTCTATTTCAGGAAGGCCTTCCGGACTTCAAAGGATAACTGGTTTGAGGAACATAACTTGGGCTGGTAGCCTTTCACATACTACGGACATTTAATTTCTGCTGTGGGGATGGCAGATGACGGAGGTGTGTGCCTGGATGCGGAGCTGTTAAGAGCATTCTGGACAGGGCTGCAGACAGAGGCAAAGTACTAAAATACACCCGGCATTAACTACCCAAAGCAATATAATCACTTTCATCCACAAACTATTCTACTTACAACAAATTCATATACAACACCTAGTTTTATTTTACTAGTACAAGATGATTAATACTTGAGTATCAGAAGTCATTCAGACTGTGTCTTACATTGTCGTCATTTAAAAATCCTTTACAAAGGACCGATTTTTCTCTCACATTTCTATTTCACCAACCTGTACATACAATGGATGTGCACAAGCAGGATCTCCTGCCTAAGGCACTGAACGTAAAATAAATAAAGAAATGACAAATACTATTTTATCTCTTTATTTTTTTTTCAGAATATTTTAATATTGAAGCCCAAGTTGTTATTTTCAAGGGACAGGGAAGGGGAAAAGGAAAGGGAGAAGAGAGAAGTTATGAAGACAAATTATTTTATTTAATTTATGGTTTTGTGAATGGTCATTTCTGTAGGCAACAAAATGTTGTTTTCTTAAAAAAAATAAAACAAACAGCACCATTAAAGAAAGCATGATCCCTGAATTCTAAACAAAACACTGTCTCGAAACAAAAAAATTGCTAAAATGCTTGTTTCACCCAGTCACGTCTGGTGGGGTAACAAAGCGAAGCATAACAGCATCAAACTGTAGCAATCCCGCTGAAACCAACTACACCCCCTTCTGAAGATTCAGAGAACCACTTTCCGAGCTTGTCCTGTGGGAATAATATTTTCTTTGGTAGAGGACTGAAGGAGGGTATTTACTTCACTGAATGTGGATAGAAAAAATATCTATGCACGTTAGGGATCTCCCCAATAAATCTGTATTTCTCATGCATGTTAGGTATGAGTGGATGTCACATTGCTGTTATACTGCAGGAGTAACACTGCCCTATAAAGGCATAGAATGGCTAATGTTGAACAGATGTAAACATTCAGAATACTGACAAAAAAAAAATACATACACACAAAAAACCCTGTACTGAAAATGTGAATCGAGTTAAGTTTCAGTAAAGCAGAAAAAATATTTTACAGCAGTACAAGAGAATTATGGCAACAAAGTAAAGCACTTTTCTTGTAACATTCATGAACAGTACAAATACAACAAAGTTATTCTACGGACTAAATTATTCTTTAACTATCAAATATAGTACAAAGCGAAATATTATGTGCTATAAAAGAAGCAGCTCCTTAAATTAGACTAAAAAATGCTTTTTTTTTTTCGTTGGTTTTACAGTGACAAAGCATGATGACCGAAGACAACAGGATTTCATAGATTCAGAAACATTTAGCTACACAGGTCCATGATAAATCCACTGAGTATTTTGTTGCTTCCCCCCCAGTGTTCTGCAGAGCCACAGAAGACAAACCGCTGTGCTGCTGCCAGGAGACTGCAGAAGTCATTCAGTGTTCAGAGCAGGGCCGTTCACGTGTGTCAGCTAAAATGATCCCTTTCGGTGATGCTTCTCAGCTCATCTTGAGTGTTTATCCCGGTACTTCACCACACCTTGGAGAAACTGCTAAACCAGAGGCTACAATAACGATTCTGAAATTGTGCGTGTGTTTATAAGGGGAAGGGGGTGCAGCATAAGGTAATTTTACTTCAGAAATTGCATTATAAAGCACCATATGCACCAGCTTAAAAACTGTGCAAGGAATTGCAGGGCCCTGAAAAACCATCTGCACGTTCTGTAGTTTACCCTGACAACATGCACCACCCTCAAGAGGAAAGTCTATAGTACAGAGAATATACCTTTTGCTTTATGGCTCAACCTTTATTTTTGTCTTTTAAATGCTATTTCAGGTACTAGACCTCAGCAGATAAATAAAATGCAAACAGGGACCATCCAGTTCACCATTTCTTAATTTTTTTTTTTAAAACGTTATTTCAAAGGGAGTTTCTGCTTGGAAAATGCGTTCGGAACAGAAACACACAAACAGACACACTGCAAATGCCCTAATGTTATCTGCATACCTCACAGGTACGCAATTAAAACAATAAAGAGGGAGGAAAGAAAAAAAGAGCGTTTCTCCCTCTCACCCAAAAGTGCTGCTCCAGGGGTAGGAGTGGGGGAACAATTTTGGAGATTTAAAAAAAAAAAAGGTAAATTATACATGCTGGACATTGGGACACATACGTACGTACACGCAAACACAGAGCAGCGTGTTCTTAAGCAATTCTTTCACCACTTTTCAGTGCATAAACTATTAACACCCCACGGTGCAAACTGCATGGTCATTAGAAAACACAATGACATTGGGCCTGAAACCTGGACAACTAAACAAAACAAGAAGTCATTCAAAATTAACCTCTAAATGTGATCGTGTTCTTATTGAACACCAAGGGTCACTCTCCCCCAAGCATTTGTGTGATACCAGAATCCAAGTGAGGTTTTCAGTCACACTAGGATTCGGTCAGGCTCCTATATCACCGCAGTTGCGTTTGAGTATTTTAATACCCTAAAACTACAATCTGTAACAACATTTCACGACTGTTGCTAACTAATTGGTCAAATTTATTCCTGGTGCAACTCCAGTGACTCAAGAATGAAAGGAGTGGAACTGCACTATGGAAGAGTTTGGTCGGTTGTGTAATAGAACATAGCACCATCCAGTCTAACGCCATTTTAAATAACATTTTATCATGACCTCACACATGCAAGTTGCAATCCTGATACAAAAATGACAATAGGACATGAATGAGTTACCTACCACGTTAGCCACACTCTTATCCTTCGAACAAAGTAAAACTATTTTGTGGCCGGAATTTATTTCTGCATTATGTCAGTCAATACAAGAAGTATTTCAAGATGCAAGTACAAACAAATATTGACTTATGTGCTGTGGACAGGAAAACCTGAGCTAGAAATAAGGATTCCCAGCAGGCGTATATAAACGTAGGTTATTAGAAGTCGAAGACGGGTTGCTCTCTTTATTTTAAATAGAAGTATCCGACCTCTACCAAGTATAAACACAATGCAATACAATTCCAATACAAAGGCTCCTCCAATATGAATTTGATATGCATTAACTGACTACACTCGTGCTTACTCATGAGTATTTTCCAGCCACTGTTTTGCCAGCAGCTGGCGTAGCACTGCATGTTAATTTTCATGCGGTTACTTTTAGGTTTTTGCTTGGCTGGCTTATTTTCCTACCAGAAGACCTGAAAGTGCTGAGAAGCCGTTTCTTAACTCACATGTCATATTAAGGAGCACTTTTGTATAGAAAAAATATATTATTGTATCAGCAACAAATTTGTTAGTGTAATTATAAATGGCCTTTGTACCACACAGTGTCAAAAATAATATTGATATGTTGCTAATTACAATAAAAGAGAACATCAAGGTGCACCATAGAGCTTCCTATGACAGGAATGTATGTTGTAGATATTCCAGCTCACTTTTAAGACAATGAATGGCATTTATCATGTTTGTGAAAATGTTCCCGCAAGAAAATAAATGTGGTTCCTCCATTCAGTAGAACCTCACTAATACGCACCCATGTCAGGGAGACCGGTTACAGCTTATGACTAAGTATGCAAACAAAGATCATATAAAAAAGTATAGTGTAAAATGTAGTATACTTTTTATTTCCTAAATGTAGTTCTATCATTCACATTAATATTTCAGAATGCAACAGTAAATGCATCACGAAATCCAAGCAGTGTTACATCTCACACATTCTTACTACGTTGCTCTCTGAAAATTGTGAAAGGAAAATCAGTTTTCTTGAGCAGACTGTAAGGTCTTTGGATTAGTGAGGTTCTACTGTAATGGTAAAAATAACATTTCTCTCTGATGCTGACATTTGGGCAGACCCAACCACATATTGGCAGATGGATGACTTGCACTCCACATTTTGTCTTCTTGAAGTGGGAATAAAAAAACCCAAGGTATTTTCGTCTCCCCAGCAACTGCATGTGCTTTATCCCTTTATAATATTTTCCGCTTAGGTGAATAGGGCCCCAAAATTATTGTTTTTCTTCTCTGCTGTTATGGTGGCTAGCGCATCTGGAATGCAGCTATAGTCCTAAATGTAAATACAGTACTGGATAAATACTGAAGGTTACTTTAAAGATGCAGTATCCCTTTTAAAAATGCCTTTTTGCTTCCAAATATCTAAAAGGTAGAGTAAGGGGTCTGAATTCCTTTGAGAAAAAAAAAAGTCAGTGTTGTAAGTAATTCTAAGAATTACTTTAAATGGCAAAACTCTGAGATGTTATTTAAATAGAGTAACTTATGTAAGAGGAAAAACAACTGAAAATCAAATATTCAACCAATACGCCATTAGAATCTTTCCTTATTCATTCATCATAAGAACTCATAATTTTTAGGCCACGGAAAGGCTAAAACATCCAGAAGCTATTACATAAGTCTGACCCTATATATATATATATATTTGGGACTGACAAATCAAGTGGACAGATTAGAGAGACAAATACAAATAAAGAATATTTGAGTAGGAAACAGGAAGAGAAAACAGGTTCTAATGCCCAGTAGAGAAGTTATTTTCTCCACTCTACCGAAGCCAATGTGATTCCAGTGTTGGTCCCACTAACCCATCGCATATACAAATCTTGCTGAAGGAATCAACAAGAAGAGATGATGAGTAAGATTTGAGTTCCATAGTCCCTGGCGGGCATGTAAGGAAACTCCTCTCTAACAATCTAAATTACTCTTTTTTTTTTTTTTTTGCTAGGTGAAGTGACTATATTTTAGCCCTAGATAGTGAAAGTCAATTGAAGAAAACAATCCTACCAGCAGAAAAACTGCAAACCGACTTAGAAGCTACGATGGCCGATACCCCGCACCTTGCCACTACCCCACTCCAAAGTCACTATTCCGGGTCTTATTCATTCTGCATAGTTACTCCACTTCTTGCAGAGTTATTCTTCCACTGATGTTTAACCTGCAGCTTGTATCAACTATCAAAAAGTGGAGAAAAAACGTGCTGCACTTTGTGCAAATAAATAGAAGCTACGAATGACATGCATTAATGCCTTTTTTCTTTTTAGCACAGCAAGAGAGCTCATAGAAGCTTCAGTAACAAGGCTATCTTTTTTTTTAAACTACTTCTACAGGTTTCCTCTTCTTCCCAGAAAATGGCACTCAGGCAGGAATAACTAAATTCTGAAAGCACCACGTGGAAGAAAAAACAACAACAACAAAAAAATCAATCAACTAATTGCAAACCATTAGTGGCCTAAACTGTTCCAATTTCTCCATTCCTTTGTCCTGCTCTCCCACGCTGATAAGGGATACTGCATCTTTGACTCAGTTCCTACCGTACAACCAGACAAGCTACACACAGTTTGGAAGGCCCTATGCAGTCATCATGACAGAAGGCTCCGCAGCCTTTGCACACGATCATGGCTTTCAGCCTGCAAGAGCATTTCAGTTCCAGTTCATCGGCATTGCTACTGTCAGCAAATTTCTGAACCGGGATCTGCGCGTTCTGGTTAGACAGGCCTGTGGCAGCGTTTGAGCCACTTCCTAAAATCCCAATCGATTTCTCAATTGCAGATGCTGCCCTTTTGAAGCTTGTGCTACCGAAGTGTATTGTTGGATAATTTCCACAGAGCTGCTGCTGCTGCTGCTGCTGCTGCTGCGGGTGCTGCGTCTGTATTTTCTGAGCAGCAAGTTGGGTAAAAGGCTTCTGTGGCTCAGAAAGTAAATAGGAAGAGAAATCTGCATTTTTTAATGCAAACGCTTTTAACTGTTCTTTCACTTCGTTCTGATCATAGGAAGCTTGTTTCATGCCCAGTTCGCAGCTGCTGCTCAAACCTTCCTCAAAAGAAACAGGTTCAGATTTTATATTGCTACAGATGCTTGCTGGCTGAGGCCAACTAAGTCTTTTAGTGGTTTCCATAGTAACTGTCGGTTGTTTTTGATCAGAGGGGACTTCTGCATTTGGGTGAGGAGGGGGAGGAGGTGGCAGGGGCAGAGGGGGAGGAGGGGGATGCACTAATGTTTTACTCTGCAGAGTTTGAGAGGCACTGGCAATGTCATCACCTTCCTTAATTTGAATATTAGGGGAAAACACGCTTCCTAGCCTCAGCTGGTGAGCTGCTGTAGAAATATTCACATCTCCCAAGCCCTTCTGTTCCAGGTGTCTGCTAAAAGCAAATGCGTTGCAGCCAGGTGGGCCTTTTGAAGTAGTCTGCAACAAAGCTGCCGTAGGAATGGGGCCTCTTGCAGCCATGGACATTTGGTAAAAATGCTGTCTATGTGAGGTACTAGCTTCTGCATGAAAGCTGCCATTTTTATCAATGTGAAATAAGCTCTGCTGGAAACTGCATGAAGGCAATGGCCTCTTCTGCTGCTTGATCTCTGGGCTGTGGGCGATTCGGCTCTGAATGGCATGTTTGTTCAGCCACTCCTGCTTAAACGGTTGACCGTGCCCTAGCTGATTCATGCTGGAACTAATTACACAAGGAGCCACTTTAACATCTGTGTCCATTGACACCTTCCCAGGCTCACATTTAATTTGCGCATGTTCCCCTACAGTCCTGGCCATCCTCTTTTTCGGATGGTTTTCACGCTTTCTGATTTGTAGTGGGGCTATGCTGCCTGCTGTAAATCCTTTACCATCTGGATTAGGAGAGTTGGAAGGATGTTCAACAATATTTCTCTCGGACACCGCTGTTTTACATACTGAGGTAGTTTGCAAAGGCAAGGGAAGCCTGTTAATTTCTAGTTTGGCTCCCGACCTGGGCTGCGGCAGCACTTTCTCTAAAGGCAGATTGCCTTGCAGTAACTGTGTCACTAAAGGATTGTTGGCCTCCACTGACGACAAGCGACAGCTAGAGCCCCCAGCACTGGTAACTCTCTTTAGGGTTTCTGTTGTCAGGGACAGGGAGTCTTCCATGGAGTCCGCAATGGATGTCTTGGAGGTCTGCGGCGGCTGCGTACTCGTGGCTATTTCTGCAGTCTGGGCAGGCATTTCAGGTCCTGTGAAATCCTCGGTGTCCATCCTGAAGCACTTGTCAGGCTCGTTAGTTTCCGATTTAACAGGAACAGCAATGCTCGTCAGAAGACTCCTGGATTGCAGGTCTGACATTTGCGTGTAACTGGAAGGTTCGGTTTTGACATTTTTTAAGCAGTTTTGCTCTGTGTATTCCTTATGCTTACCGGAGTTAAGATGGCTGACCACTGGCTGGTCTGTACTCATTGCCTCTTCATCATGCCAACAAATTCTATTGTTGGTGCTATACTGATTGGCACAGGCAGCATCTGCTTCATTTTTAAATGATGAAGGACCTCTTAATTGCTCAGCAAAACCTTGGCTGGGAGTAACCACCTCAATTAATTTATCTTGAGGAGCAAGAGGCACTTCTCGAAGACTTGAACAACCTGCCTGCAAGTTCTTGCTGTCTTGCTTTGCTGTAATGGTGATAAAGCTGGAACTGTGCTCAAGGCTTTCATTAGAGACCGCTTCAGGCCTGCTTATGACAGACACCTGAGGACAGGCTATACTTTGTAAGGCAGCTTCTGTCCTTACAGGTCTGCTCTGCAGGTCAATGCTGTTCTCTGCATTTTCAATAGAAGAAGAAAGTGACAGACTGGAATTCTGATTTGTAGTGTGGTCCACAATGACTTTGCAAGGTATAGACCTATTCATGGCAGTTTGTGTAAAGCTCACTGGCTGAGATTTACCAGAGAGATCCATTCGGTTTCGTGTTCCAGAGCTTTTTTCTAAGAGATCAGCATTTAATTTAGTAGCATTATCATAAGAGCTTATTGTCACCATGTTACCAGTAAACATTGAAATGGGTGGCCTTGCAACAGAATCTGCTACTGCAAGGGCCTCACTGCAACTTAAAGCTGACCTAGCGGTAGTGTGAATGGAGACGGTGCTTTGCTCATTACACCCAGTTATGGCTATCTTATCAGAAGAAAATCTATTGGTAGTCCCCACTGGGGGAATCAGTACAGAACTACCAGAGAGATGATTTGGCAAATTATTTGCAATAGATGAAGCTGGCACAGTGGCATAATGACTGGAGACTGCGTTATTCGCATTGCTACTTGGTATTGGCAACCTTTTGTCATCGATGGCATTTGATAAGACCGTATTGTCTATGGAGACCGGTATATTACTGTTATCAATACATTTTGGTCCAACGGTTATGCATGGAGTATCAGCCCCTGGGATGGTTTTCAGCATATTTATATTACAAGCTGAAACTGCTGTGTTTGCACTGTCAACAGACATTAAAACAGAGGATTTATCAACAGAACTTGCAAAAGAAAGTTCTTTAATTGCTCCAGACATAGCAGTGCTGCAAACAGACACAGAGACTGAACTTTTATTATAAAGCACTGGCACACTGTTACTTTCAGTAGAGGTAGATGAAATAATTTTCTCACACAATTGTGGCATAGGTATATTTTCATCAGAACTGTGCACAGATATCTCAGTAGCAGTTTCTGGTAATGTAGCTGTGTTAAGTGACTGCTGCAATAAAGTGGTAGTCTCACGGTGATGAGCAGACTTGTTGCTAGGGGACCTGCAGTTAGGATTAACTATAATGACACCGGTAGAACCTTCAATCTTTGTGTCAGTAGAAGTTGGTATCTCCAGAGATGAGGTACTTTCCTTTGAGCTGAACTGCGACTTTGATTCTTTATTAGTCTGGAGTAAATGAGCTCTGGCTTGATGCTTTGCAAATAGCTTGGCCTTTGTTTGCTCCTTGATGTGTGCCAGTGTTCTTGTCTTCCCACCTTCGCATGGGGTCCCCATTGCTCCAGAGACTATGCTCGCAGCTGCTGCCACGGCTGCTGCAGCTGCAGCTTCTCTTTGGGCTCTTGCTTGCTGAGCTCTTGCTTTGATATCTGCAAGAGTTCTAGCCCCAGTGTTTCTCCCACTGCTGACCGCTGTACCTGGGGAAACTCGAGGTTCTGGTTTAGAAACAGGTTGGCTCTTGATGATGAAAGGTGGTCCAATTTTTGAAAGCTGAATCTAAAGGAAGAAAAAACCCAATAATTTCAATGAGATCATCGACTCGCTAAAATCACCAGCTGTCTCTTAAAGGGTCAGAGAAAGGTAATGAAGGGAATTACTGTTCAGTGCAGCTGGACAGAAAAATGCTAAAAATTAATGGTATTTACACTTCAGTATTTTATCATCCTCCAGCATGAATAACAAACACCTGTATTAGCCTACTCACGTTGATCCTTCTGACAGGAAGAAAGAATGAACTGGATGATAACATGATGCTTCTCTGATAGAATTTGTCAGACCTGTTTTATATACAGTATATCTACCTGAGAAGATCAACAAGCCTGCTGCAGCGATACTGGAAAAGAGCCTATAACTAAGCACTTGCTGCAAATGTGTGAAAAAACGATCGTGTAGTGCTTTTGCTCCTTGGTCTCCAATGACTAAGACATTAGGAACAGCCTGTCTTTCTCTTATACACCAGACAACAAATCTTGCTTTTAGATAGGATGTAGAAGTGTCTCCACTGAGCCTGTTTTTCATGTTACACCACAGAACACTTTAGAGTAGTGGTATAAAAGTGAATCACCAAAGGATACGCCTTTCCCTTCCTCACTCGCAATTTTAAGAGACTCGCTTTAGTACATCCCTGGGATACCTCCTACACTACTGCATTTCAAAAATGAAATCCTCAAACCTACAAATATTAAAAATGCAAATATTAAAGTTTTAAATACCTAAAACTTTAAACAAAATAATAACCTGTAAGATCACTGGGATTATTAGTATGTTTCCAATTAGGCACATCTGTTTTCAGGATTAGAGATTAAGAGTCCTGGGACCACTTTATAACTCACACACTCTCTCAGAATACCCAAAGGTTGGCAAAAAAAATTTCAATTTCTTAAAAGGGACATATGTTTACCAGCTGTCCGCAGTAATAGGACTTAGTGGTTAATGCTGTGACTTCTCTTCTGAAAGGAACTGAGAAGAAAACTAGGTTATATTTGTAGAAAAAGCAGTCATAAGGTATGATGGGAAGTGAGAGCCATATAGCAGAATGATTTAGGAGAACTGGGGTTCTTTTTCCTCTTTTAATTACAAAGGATAGGGGTTTGGTGGTGAGATGACCCAAGAGCCACATATTTGTTACACAAAAAACATACTAGAACTGATTGTCCAAAATTATTTTTCAAAATGCTTCCCAATTTTTCAGTACTCTCATTCACTGGCTGCAGGCTTCAGGGAGATTCAATTCGTAAGACTGTGCAAGACTGACAGCATCTGATTTTCCGTAAGAGATCAGTGGAAATCAATATTAAGATGGTATTGTAATATATAACCATTTATATAACCATGCAACTCTATGCTGGTCTGGAGGGCTGGAATACTTTACTTTTCCTAGCAGTTAAATTTTTGGCTTATAAATAAACATTCATGCCTAATATTGTGAGGCTTTAACATTTACATGAACATATTTTAAAGAATATCACAAACTCACAATTACTTCAAAACATTTTGCTTTCTGTTTCAGTAGCAACTTTTTTCAGTTTCTACTTTGCATAACCAGAACTGCTAAAGCTCTAAGTGCTTGATTATTTTTACTATTATAGTCATGACCTTTTTTATTCCCTAGTGATCTATTTTCCTTTGTGCACAGAGTGATTAGAATTTATTAGGCTAGATAGAGACCTTCCAAATACGAGAGAGTATCACTAAACTCAGAATGGGCTAACTTCCAATTGCATCACTGCTCATAAAAATAAATTAGTTGAAATATGCTGCCGCACTAGTGATTAAAACAGTTAGCCTATTTGCCCTCCTGGCCATATTAACAATGTTCAGTGATTGCAGCAGTTAAAAATAAGTGCAGAAAAGGGCATTTCTGAATAATCAGGAACTAGTATTGCAAAGTCAATGGCTTAAGTTCAGCAAATTGGATCTAAAACTTGGCTGATGTCATCATGTACAAAATTAAAAGGGTCAAAATGCTGAGCCTATATATATGACTAAATCTATAGATCCCTCTGTTAGGGAAAACAAAAAAGTTTTCAACTGGAATTTACTTTCTTCCATAGCAGAATGATACACATACAAGTGTTTGCTTAGTTGGTGTTATCTTTTTTACCTTTTGCTTTGCCACTAACAAAGATATCTATACATATATCAATTAGACACTTCCCCCTGATAGCCAGGTCTCCGTTTCCAATTAATTCTACAGGGAAATCCTACACTTCAGCCTACCCCAAGCCCTGGGCTTGCAAAGGGATCTCCAACTATTCTGACTCTAGGTTCTCTTGCTGGATTAAGGCACTGGTTGTTTTTCTTAGTATTGGTTATGGTAACATTTATTATTCATGCTTGCTGGAGAAGTCATCCGCAGGAGAACAAGTGGATAATACAGTTGGACAATTAGAAAAACAAGTAGCACTGTGTAAATGATGGGGAAGCTCTTGAATTAGATTAAGCCATAGATCCTGGAAAACTTTCCCTCACACAAAAGCAATTTTGTAGCAAAGACCCTGACTGAACCACTACAGGTATATTTATATCAGAAGTAATTTGGCATGGTAGGAATATAATAGTAAAGTGAAATCATCAGTACTAACACCCCTCACACCTCCACAAAAAATACACCATGCACTGTGTCTACATGCAGTCAGTAGGATGGAGATAATAAACCTTTAGTTTCCAAGTCAGCCTGTTTATTCATTACTTTACCTTAAGGGGTGGAACTCGGGGTTCTTCTCTGGGTGGCTGATCTTTATCAGATGGACTTGTTGATGAAGCACTACGGTTAGGCTGATCATCATCTATTCTAGCTCTCTTCTCTTTGCAGATTCCAAAACTGTGCTGTTCTGCTGTTTTCCGCTTTGGGATCTCTGGCTCTCTACTTTCATTCCTCACTTCAGGTGATTTTGTGGGTTCTAATGACTTGGAAGAATGTGAACTCTCCAGACGGCTTTGAGTGCTGCCTGTTAGCTTGTGAGATTTACTTCTGCACACTTCAGAGAATGTAGCTTTCTCTAGAGACGAGGTATATAGTTTATCATGTGGCTTTGATGGAAGCAATTCGATATTTTTGCCAACTGATCCTTCTGATAAGACAGCTACCTCTGACGGCAAGAGTGTACCTTTCTTGTCACCTCTTTGCTGAACACTGTGATTTTTAGTTTTGATCACCTCTGGAGGAGAGTGTTCTGGGATGGATGCAATGTAGGATTTCTCAATTTCAGAATGTGACTTACATGGCTGATGACTGAGGTTTTTGCTTTGGGGCTCTTCCAATACTGAAGTATCAGGTATAATTGTTATTGGACCAACTTTCATATTTTCAGGGGCACTCTGAAGTTGCTTTGGCTGAACAACAAGATTCTCATCTTGAACCACCTTAGGAATGGCAGAGCTTTCTTCTTTCAAAGTGGGAAGGGAGTCTTCCAACAAACATGGTGATTTCCTTTGTTGCAGAATAAGTCTTTCATTGCTTGGGGAATTAGAAACTGGAGATGTCTCTGATGGAAGAGGCAAACTATTTGCCACGGATGTTTCAGAAGTTAGAAGAACAGAAGATACTGAAGATGTTTCTGATGTTAAAGGCAAATCAGACATTGGAGATGTTTCTGATGTTAAAGGTAAATTAGAAGCTGGTGATGCCTCCGATGTTAAAGGTAAATTTGACATCAGAGATGCTTCTGAGGTTACAGGTGAGGTGGACATTGGAGAGATTTCCGACATTAAAGGTGTGTGCAAGTTTTCATCACTGGCCTTTTGCTGAATATCACCTTCAATGTTTTCAGTACTGGACACTTCAGATGAGCAAGCTGTTTCAAGAGATGCTGGAGTACAGGGTTCCTCTGAAGTCGACTGAGTGTCTCCTCCAGGAGAGGCAATACAAACACACGGTCCTTCTGGACTTCCAGAGGAAAAGGAAGTTTCGGAAATACAAGCATTCTCAGACAACTGTTCCTCAGGGTCACTTTGAAGCTCCATATCCACTGCAATGCCTCCACCAGTGAACAAGGAGCCTTCCAGAGCAGCATTTTGCATTTCTGGTGCAATTAGCTCTTTTGCAGACTCAGAATCCTTCTCTGCTGTATTACTGACAGAGTTTGTGGATGAAGCTGATCGTGCTGGTGATACGCAATCCTCCAGCTGATCTATCACAACTGACATCTCCTCCTGAGGGCATTCTGACTTCAACTCCACTTTAATTTCAATGTGAGATACAGTATCAGTTGCATCATTCATCATGACACAGGACTCAGTGCTGTCTGCAAGCTGTACTGCCTCTGTTTCTTCATTTGTGCCAGCTGGACTTACTGGCTCCTCAGAAAACTCATGTTCTGTTTTATGGTTCTCCTCTTGGCATTCACAAATACTTGTCTCAACCTCTTCAGCAATCTCCTCCTGAATGATTGATTCTTCAGGTATCAGTATATCCTCTGAGTCTGCCGTTAGATCCTTGACAGGAACCTGTTCCATACTACAAAGAGATGGACAATAATCTCTCTCTGGTAAAGGTGGAATTTTAGCACTTTTCTCTTCTTGGTCCTCAAAGGTTGCTTGCTTAGAAGGACCAGGTGTGCCAGAAGATCCACACAAAGAATTGCTTTCATCTTCATCATTGTTCTGCACTGCAGTGAGTTTCATTGATTCCCCTCTTGACATTCCCAATCTAAATAAAACCACACAAATTAAAAAGGTCTTTTCATCACAGACATGATAAAGGAATAGGATCGTCTTTCTCATCCACATCTTTTATTTACAAAAAGGACACATTTTCCAGTTTAAAATAGTTAATAGTTTGGTTAAGTGGTGGCTGACTAATTTATAGATGGTTTTATACATTTTGGAAACCTAACTACCCACATTTTCTTACCAGTGTTAAAAAACTTAAATATTTTTAAAATAAGTCATCTATTATTCATTATGTAACTATTTGGCACTTCATCGAAACAAAAAAGCAAGCTACACAGATTCACCACTACTCATACTCTGTTTAAATTTCTGTGGGTTTTTTTTTTTTAAATACCAGCACAACACTGCAATACTAATACAGCACGCATTGCAGAGGAAATGCACAACCATATATTCTTCCATCAGTAACAGTTCTAAAGGAAATCTCTTTTTTCCTCCTACACCTGCATTTAGGGTCAACACAGCCTGCAATATGGCTTAAATGCTGCTCTTTAAAGTAAAAGCTGCACCTTAAACTAATAAGGCAAAGGATGCGTTTCAGTTTTGTAATTTGACAGTCATTTCAAATTTATGATGAAAATCAAAATAACTCCACTTTCAGCCTCATTTTACAACTCGAGTCAATTATAAAGATCTCAGTTAACAGCTTGTGTGGTTTTGCTCCATTCTTTCAGCAAACTGAATACTTCATTTAAGACAAAAACTATTTCTAAATAAACAGATCTATGTACATACTATTCATTCGATTTCACTATAATTAAAAAGAAGTTTAACATTCTTAAGGAGCTAAAAAGACACATATTTATACTCTATGCATTCATTCTCAGGGACGAAGTGCAAAGGAACCATTCCAATGTGTACTTCTCTTCTGAGGATTTTCTTACCTTTGGTCCTGAAAATATTTGTTTAAAAGAAGCTTTATGTGCAAAGGAACCATTCCAATGTGTACTTCTCTTCTGAGGATTTTCTTACCTTTGGTCCTGAAAATATTAGTTTAAAAGAAGCTTTATTACTTCAACAAAATTTAAAAAAACCCCCAACAAACCAAACCAAAACAAAATCCAAGGGCTGAAAAAAATAGTTATTTTAAAAAATGTATGCACTCTGACATCTTAATTTCCTTCTAAGGACAGTAGGAGTACAGGTGTTCAGCATCTTTAGTAAGATTTTCCAAGCAGACTTTGTGCCTCAGCAATTCCATAATAGTAGAAAATACACAAAAGCTTGGCTGGAGGCCTTAAAAGAAATTTCATGGTCTTAAGGATCTTCTAATCTAATTAATAGAAGTTTGATCTCTGTTCTCATTTTAATCAGAAAACAAAGAATAATATGGAAATAAGCAAGCATAAAAGATATTCAGAAATTATGGAAGCACGAGGATACAGAGATCACAGAGGCCCATGTATATGGAAGTGCAGAATAAACATGTAAAAAAACAAAATCTGTGGTTGCGCATTTTAAAAATACCAAACAGATGCATTACAGTGATAGCTGTAAACGCAAAAAAAAAAAACCAAACCAGCCTGGAATTGGTACCCCAAAAAGCACTTTCAGGGTAATTATTAATATTGCCTACTACTAGTCACTTAGTATGGACAAAGTCTCCCTATGCCATCAATATGCTGAGGAAGGATCCTCTAGAGAGCAATTCAGAACAGCAAATTTACAACTCCCACACTGAATGCATTTCAGAAGATGTGCCTTTCTTCTATATAGACTATAGGTTCCCTATGTAGTCTGAGTTTAGGTTATAAGTTTAGGTGAGTAAAGTTTAGTTTACCTAGGTTTAGGCGAGTAACTTTCTTCCTCTAAAATTCCTTGTGTAAACAAGCAAAAGTTACCTCAGGAAAATGAGGAGGGGAAAGAAACCCACCGCATTACTGAAAACTGAGTCAGTGGTCTATTTTCTCTAGCTGGCTTACAACACCAAAAGATATTGCCTGATAGTTATCTTTATGGAATGAAAATCAACAAAGGAATGAAGGACAGGATAAAGGTGAATGCAACTGTCACATGGACACTACATAAATACACACATTCTAGTAATATACTGAAGAGGAAGAAGTGTAAGAAAAACAACATAATGCAGGATTAAGGCCAGCAGAACATGTACTGAATCTTAATCGTTTTTTTGCAGTTTTGGAAATACTACTATCTTGAAGAAGATACTGCAGTGAAGAAAAAGGCTTTCAAAAGGAGAAGGCTCAAGATCAGCATGTTTAAGGCAATCTCAGATTGCAAGAAAAACAGCTGATCTGTCTTCTTCCTTAGAGAAAAAGACACCCAAAGTTTGCAAAACAGCACAAAAATATGAGGACAGCAGTAAACAGCTATCAGTGAAAGTGCTAAGGACAGAATTCAACTGATAAAGTAAGGGCAATCAGTCATCAAATAAAAAAAACCCAAACAGGTACTCAAGGATATATGGATGCTGATATTCTAGTGCTGTGATAAGTAGTACTGAGGAAAACTAAAAAAAAAAAAAAAAAAAAAAAAAAATAAATAAAGGATAAAACAACAAGAATTAATGAAGGATTAAATCAGCAGTAAAACTTAGAGGAGGTCTACCCAAAATTAAAGCTTTGATTTAGGGAGCTGGCAGTACTATCCTGACACGTAACTCTCTCAAGAGTGGGAAAAGAAATAGTATATTGAGGCAATAGAGTATAACCCTTGCAATCCTGAGGCAACAAGCCAGAAGAATGTGGATTTCTGGCAACATGCATCAGCTGATCCTGCAGATGATGGCTGCAGAATGAAGTTTTTGTTTTTTAAAGAAAGTCAGAGATAGGAAAAATGAACAACCACGAGGAAGTGTAAAGAGAACATAAATGGATGGAAGTAAACTACGACTGACAGTCCCATGATAAACAGCCTGGGTACAGATAAGAGCAAACGTGAGAAACATAATCTGTAGGGCCAACATGGAAGAAGCACTCTAAAGCCTTTGGATGCCATGAACTGGGGAGTGTGTAAAAATGTTTACAAAGAATCTGCATCTATTAATGGTCTTTCTCTAAGTATAAGGTGAAACTTGAATTTACTTATGGAATATTAAAAGATCAAATTAGCTGAAGTCAGAGCAAAAATACCACATTGACTGTAAAGTGAGCAAGTCAGACTGCAAGAGGGATCCATTTTGCAGACAGTGCATGTGAGAAATAGCTCAGGAAGCTTTCAAAATCTCCTACTTCAGTCAAATCAACATAGCTCAAAAGAGACAAAGCCCAATCATACTCAAACAAGTTTAAAAACCAAAGTGAAAAAAGGTAAGAGAACTTACACAAGGTGGAAACTATAGCAAAAGCTACCATTCAGTCAGTAAATAATGAGAAAAAATACTTAAATCTGGCAAAGCAGCAAAGAAGTAGAATCTGCCTACATAACAGCCAGGAAGAAGAATGCGAGTGAAACAACGCAAGCTGGGGAAAGGGCAGGGGGGACCAGATTCAATACTGTAGTCAAAATGGAAATTATGTGCAATATTACATTTTGCATAACAATGCTGACGTCAGGAACCTATCAACCCAAATGACACGTATCACTGCAGACTGAGTAATTATCTGCCAACCATTATAGTGTCCAGTGTTCAGCCAGCACGGCAGGACTGCTGGCTCTGTAAAATTATGAGTATCATTCTCTGTGCATGTGACAGTCATTTGTGACTGAGCAATAGGCTTCAGCTAGAGTGAGGTGCTCATGCTTTGCTGGTACTAAACTTCTACTTAGAATCATAGAATCATAGAATCATTAAGGTTGGAAAAGACCTCTAAGATCATCAAGTCCAACCGTCGACCCAACACCACCACCCACTAAACCATGTCCCTCAGCGCCTCATCTACACGTCTTTTAAATACTTCCAGGGATGGACTTCTTGTGGAAGGCCCTATGCCAATACCTTACATAGCCCTTTCCTTCATGAAAGGTTGGTAACTGACTCTTCTCTTGACATGCATAATGAAAAGTCATTATGTTCATCTAAAAACCTAATTAATATTTTTTGATACTAAAGGGATCAACACCTGGACTACACTGAGGTCTCAAAGCTGTTAAGTAAGAAATTAAGCACTTGACAATAAGAAAGTCTGCCATATTAAGACCCTAGAATTTCCGTTATATGTAAAGATAAAGTGGTGTAGAAATAGTATTCACACTGGGAGAAAGCACCTAGCAAGGATGTGCAAAATAAAATATTAAAATGGATCTGTCCATTTGCTGCCTCGTTTTCACTACATTTCCCAGTGGTCCGAGGCAGTGGATTGTGAGAAGTAGCATTGTTACTGCAGAAACACTTTAGCTAATGCCCGAATCTTTAAGTTAATCACTGGCTCCCTGTGCCCTGGATTTCCTAAGTAAAAAACATCTAACAACAAAATTAAGACATCTCATATGATGATGGTTCCCATGGCGCATTTTTGTCTGCTAAATATTATGCATAAATTCTATTAAAACATACCTGAAAAAAAAAATCAGTAACTTTTAAAGAATTAGTTTATACTTCATAAGAATTAATACTTTTAATACTTAATATTTTTAAAAACAGAGATGTAAGTCTAAGTATTGATGTAAAGCACTTTGTAAAGCAATTTTTAAAAGGAAGATTCTTGAATCTTTAAAAGATGTGAATCTCCTTAAATTTTGTTTTTTAAAAAAACTGAATATAAGAACTGAATCTTCAGCTGCTGCAGAATGCCATCTCTGTATCATCATCAATGAAATTGTGCTGACTCGCCCCAATCGTGCACCTGGAGTGTTACTATCTAATTCATTTTAGTCAGTTAAGGGTATTTATTTATTCTTTGCATCTCTCTTCTAAAATTAGACTAGTCATTGTCACTTTCATTTGTCTCTAGCCAATATTTCTTCTATGTTGTATATTCTACTCCAACAAAGGACCATCTCAGTCAAACAATAAAAAACACTATTTGATTTTAGAAACTTTGCAACTAGCTTAGAAAAAATAAAATAAATAAAAACATACTACAGAAATATCTCTACTGGTCTTCAAGTCTGTAGAAGCTGTATTTATATTTTGCAGGAGGGAAGAATTGCCATAATGCTGTCTTGTATAAGATAATTAGAAAATACTCACATGCTTGGGCCTTGTGTCTTAAGCTCTCCTTGGAATGAATTTTTATGGATGAGTTATGAACCTTTAAAAATGCAATTGTAATGCAAGTGCAGACACACCACTATAATTCTACCCACAACTTCTTATACTGGGGAATGACTGCCTTTGATAACTGCTTTATTAAGTTTTACAGCATATGACCATGCTATGTGAAGCAGAGAATTATATTTTCATTTCCTCTTAAAAGAAAATAAAAAAATTCTTTTATTTGCTTCAATACTTACTTTTCACCATAAAACCTTTCAAAGAATTTTTCTTTCCAAGGTTCTGTTTTCTTTTCCTTTTCAATCTCTTGTCTGATGCGCAACTGCATTTCTGGTGTAAATTCTCCTAAAAAACAAATACTAACGTATTGAATAAAAGCTGTCAAGGATTAGCTTAATATGGGTAATTATAAATTACAGTTACAAAGATGACATACAGTGATTTCTGTTACAGTCATCCAACAATTCCAAATGAAAATAATGAAAAACAAAAGTGAGTGTGACATAGAAAGATTTTTTTTTACATATAACATCAGTATTCCAAAAGTATATTGGTGGGATTTAGTTACATGCATTTATGTTTCCAAGGCTGGCAGTGATGAAAATGCTTGGTATTTTTTTTAAACTGTCAAAATAAGCTGCCACAGCAAGCTGTAAAAATGTACACTAAATTCAAAATGGAATCAGCAATTTTTCTTTTGCTGAATTACTGGTGTATTACACTTTCTATTCTAAAAGGATTTCTCAAATGCAGAAACAGAGACATTCTTCATAAAAACAATTAACCTTTGGTAAATCTGAGAACAAGCAGAGAGTTACCTTCTGCCAATCGCTGTTTCCACCCTTGTGCTGCATATGCAAAGAATTCATTATTTAGAGCAGAACTACTGAGGCGCAAAACTCCATCACTTCCCATCTAGAAAATAAGCCGATGGTAGCAGAACATAGTGTCAGAAATAGCGTCAGCTAAGATTACATAAAACCAGAGTTCCAATTAAGGGAAATGGGGAGGGATAGAGAGTGGGAATAACAAAGAAAATTACCTACTGCTACTAAAACAGCATTTTCTTTATAGCAGTTACTGTAAATGCAAGTGGGCTAATCCAGCATCAGTGTGTGCTCTCTTCAGTCATCAGTATTACTGATGATAACTCAGTTTACACCTGATTGATGTGTTTTAATCACAGCCCTCTATCTTAGGCCTATGTCTAGAGCTATTGTACACAATCAAAAATCAAGATCATTATTGTACTTGCATCTGACTGGAATATGGTACAAAACAAATTAATTAAATGTAATGAAGACAGTAACTTTGCTGTTTCTAAATATACCTAACACTCATGTTAGCTAATATGCTGTACTGGCAGAAGAGTGGATGACAGGTAACCTTAACAAAATAACTGGTGTACACTCAGAACTAAAACTAAAAACAGCTATACACATAATTTTATAGGCAACAACACTGAAAACTGTGGAAGAACATTATGATTATTTTTACTTCCTACATCTGTCAAACATTCAATGATAAAACACCATTAAAAGTCTTAATCACAATATTTTCTACAATAACTTTTAAAAGCAATCTAACTATTGAGCTTTCTTTTACCATAAAACTTAATGCTTATTTTCAGGTTGTGAGAATATGTCTGAATATTGAAGGAATTCTAATAACTGAAAAAAGTAATTATATAAAACAAATTAGCAGTGGGTATCACCTCTAGCATAATAAATAAACAGACAATAAAAACAAACTAGCAAATAAAGAGAGAAAGAGAGGGAACAGCAGAAGAGGTAACATTGCTAGAACAAACACTCTCACTATTTTACATCCTTCAAGGTAACTAAGAGATAAATGTTTGACAACACCATTTGTGATCTAGCAGTAAAAACCAGCACGTTTTCCAGCATATTAACACGTTTTAGCTACGTAATATCCCCTAATTCTCAGTGCTTGTTTCAAATTGGAACCAGAAAGAAGCAGACGTGTCAGAAACATTAAGTGATATTTAGCTGTATCTCCCTCGCTGAGCTCTATATTTCACTGATAATACTGGCCCTACTTTCATAACAGTCTTTGCTAATTTACTCATTGCCTAGCTGACATCCTGTCCCACAATAATCTCACAGGAGTAAACCAGAAAGATGGGAAGTAGTAAAAAGAGAAATAGAGTGGTAAGCATGGACTCTGAAAAATGCTAAAGGCATCTGATTACAGCAAGAAAACAGTATGTGTATGGTACCAGGGTCCGTCAGCAGGATATGAACCTACAGTACTGCCACCTGTGATTTCCTGCTATATGGCATTGTTTTGCCAACAAGTCATAGGATTTGCATTCAAGTAGGGCAGATATATAATGCTTCTACGCTTCTCATGATGTGGGTTGTGGAACACATGCATATTAATTACAGATAGGCTATGACTAATGCTGAAACTGGAGAAAAACTGGAAAGAAACAGTGAAACATGCAGCAGAAGCAGCAAGAAAATAAAATCAGTGAGACAAGAGAAAGGCCATAAAGAACATGTGCTTATTGTATAAATCAAACTGGTATGACACATTATGTTCTTTCTGCACAAATGAACTTTTCCAGAAATATTTAAATTCCAGAATTAATATATTGAAGTGAGATTTTTAGATACCAGTGCCTCCTGCACCTAAACAAACAAATCAGTATATGGTCGAAAACAGCACTTAAACGATTTCCTAAAAAGGTAAGACGAGAAGTTACAAAGAAAAGAATCACATGCTACTAAATAAACAATTCTTTGTTCCTCCAAGAAAGGTGCTGAAGCTACCTTCAGTTTCAACATAAAAGGAGATGAAATAGTAACACTCATGTCAATGTAGGTTCTACTCCAAACTTCAGTAAATTCAAGATTTCATCCCTAAGCCTGACAGCGTTTTGCCGTAAAGAGTAATACAGACATGAAATTGTTATTATCATATTTAACCTCATTTAACTGCAGGCTGTCTCTGAAAGACACGGTCCTCTTGAAACTCCATTGCTCAGCTGATGGCAAACAGTGTAGCCATATCACTAGCCAGATGAACAAATCTCACAGGAAAGTAATTTGCAGACAATAATATTCTGTTAAATCAGGAAGATGATCCAACTTATCCTAAGGTCATACAATCATTAGATCTCATGCAAAGTTGGAATGCACCGCAAGAGGCGGAAAGAGAATGCCACTTTTCAGCAGCAATCCACTTTCAGATTGCATTAAACATAATATGAAACTGTAGCCAAGTGTGATTGAGCTATTTCACTAGGCTGCATAAATCAAGAGCATTATAAAGACTGCCAAGTTATATTACCATGTGAATACAGGAAGAACAGTATTAGCTTTGTTGTAACCCTGTTGTTGTAAGGACATGAGAAAAGCAAGCTTTGTAGGAAGAGTTACTGCATCTTTTATTTTATGCGTTAATATACTTGGGAAAAAAGTGCCAAGTTTTTGGGTGCACAATTTCTTATAAGGTGTGGAAAAGAAACTTCAAACCCCAAGCTAAATGCTAGAAAGACCTTCAACCAAATTCAAATGTTAACTAGTCCACCTGAGAGAAAAGTACAGGCTGGAACTTCAGAACAGAAAGTGTATGTTAGCAAGGTCATAGGTAAAGTTCATTAGTTCTTGTGGACCAGAAAAAATTCAAGTAGTGAGTACCTGTGGAAGAAAAAAGGGGGGGTAAAAAAAAAAAACCAAACCGGAAGAAGAATAGCAGAAAGGGAGAACGAGAAGATTGTAGTGGGTTACCTAAGAAGAAAAATTAGTATAGGTCAACTAGCAATGGAACAACAGATCATTTGTGGACTGCATCGGAAAACAGATGCATGCTGCACTGGCCACTTCAGATATTAACTGTAACAGCTTACAAGTATTAGGGAACTATGTTCACAAGATCGAAAATATGATGTTAAAGATGCTTAAGGTTAAGAAAAGTAAGAAGAACAAACTCAAGAAGTCACTGCTGACTTCATGATAGTCATTGCCTTTGATGAACTGGCAGAGGAGGACCTTTCCTGAGACCTGTGTTCATGGGACCACACAACTTATGGAAGATTTAAGTAGCTGGAACAGCCGAAATCTAGACAGAAGAGTATGTAATGATACAGAAGGTGGACACACACTAATTAATTAGAGGAGAAGCTTCCAGTGATCTATTTTAATATGATATGAAAGAATCATTTCAGGCTAAAACACTATGGAGGGATGCACGAAAGTAGTCATCATTATCTAGACTTGGTACACATAATTTAGGGTAAGAGATACCAAGGGAAAAATGCAGGAATTAAAGAGTTGGCCAGCCCCCGTGACTTCGCCAAACTTGCTCAGAAATTTGAGATCAAAGAAAACCTGTGCTGGGAATGGAACAGGAAGAATTTATTCAGTCAGTTAAAGCTCAAAGAGAAAAGGATGAGGACAAAAAAGCTAAAGGAACTCATAATGGCCACAGAGCTAAAATGAATGAGACAGAAATTTTCAAAATGTTATAAGAAGAAAAAAGTACTAAGCAGAAAGCAGATCCACTACCAAATGAGGAAAACAACTGAAACTAAACTAACAAGAAGTTCAATTGTTTAGCTATTTTTGATTCATTTAAAGATTTCTACACAGGGAAAAAAAGTTTTCTACAAGTTAGACATAAAACGAGCAATTTTACATCTAGTTGTTTTGAAAGAGTCTATCAGAAACAACAACACTAACAAAGACGGTTTAGTCCTTTTCTCAATACCCTAGTCATGTGAAATCAGGCTGGCATTTTTTCTGCTCTGTTAAACTTGGAAGGACTAAGAGGTCTTCCTCCTACAGTATTAGCTAACAACCTTTACTGAAATCTTTTCTTACCTCACCCAGAGAACACATTTTCACCTAAGTCAAAAAGTTAAAGTGGAAACTGAAAATTTTGAAGCCAAAGGGTGTATTTACTTCTCTATGGTCTGATGATAGAGACAGCGCAATTAATCACTAGGTATAAATTAGAATTTGAAGAAACATGTCAATAAAGCAGTTCTTAAATACACTATTAATTTTTATGGTATTTAAAAAATGGTGTCCAACAGAGACAGTGTGTTAATGAGCTGGAACAACAAACATTTCTTGGAAAGTTTATGTTTTATTCTGTTGAGCTTTAAATTTCTGTTTTCCTGATTAAGCACAATGGTAGAATTATGTTTTCTAATTAATACGTCTGTGCAGAATTCACAATGGGTTTTAAAAGTTCCTCTTTTTATTGAAAGCAAACAAAAAAATACCAAACCCCAAAACATATCTGTTAAAACCCAACATCTGTTTGCATTACAAAGCAAATGTCAAACACTCTTATCAAAAGGAACTGAGTAATCTTTCTATGAACAACCACTTCAATTATTTTCCTCCAAGTTCCACTGCAAATTCTCTTCTGACGATAAGGCAGGGATTATTTTTGTAGCTCAACCTGAAGATGCACACTGGTGGTTTAGTAGGGATACAGCAAGTATGGCATAGGTGTATACTGGTAGGTTATCTGATCTTGGCTAGAAAGTTCGAAGACAAGGAATTAGCAAATCTATTATTTCTATCTCTCTTTCAAATGATTAAAATTTATATTTATAAATTAATCCACTACATATAGTTCCTGTGTAGTACTACATATTTCTTACCTGAAAACTTATGTGTGAACATCACACCATTTGGACCATAATACTCACAATAGAAAAACAAAAAATCAGCGAAAGAAGTGAAGATTCATCCAAATTAAGTGTTCAGCACCACTCAAGTAATTATACACGTTTTCTACAAACTGCTGCTAGCTCTTTTTTGTGCTTTTATGTTTTATCTTGGGGGAAGAACAGTCCTATAATTCACAGACTTTCCCAAATGTCTGTAAAAGGCATTATGTGCAAAAGATGGAAGGTATGAGAAAATACATTTTGACACTTTTGCATTAAAGCCTCTAAAATATTAAAAATGAAAAATTTAGCAGTATTTATATCACACACAGGAAAAATTACATTTTATTTATGTATGTGGAGAGACACCACTGCCATTTTGTAACATGGAACAAATCCGATTCTCCAGTACTGGGCACCAGCATCAAACTGACCTGTGATGAATGTACAGTGCAAATGTAGCATCTGAAGATGCAGCAACCTTGGTGACTGACTTTCTGAAGGCAAACACTTTGGAGAGCTATCTAGACAACATGCTGGGCTTGGCTCATTTTACTCTTGACGATCATAGAGCAAAAGTTCACAGGTGACATGGAAGACTAGTATCTGTATTTTCCCCAAAAAATCTCTAATAGTAAGGGGAACTCTCTCCAAGAAACAGACCTGTTTTGAGTCCAAGTACACAGAAATAAACACTTAATTTAGGTACTCTGCATCATCACTCTGGAAGAGATCCTCTGTTTCCACTAACAGTAAAGGAAGCATAAAGAAGATCAGACTCCTAATTAGGGCCTCTACATTTGCTGCCTAAGCTATTCAGCATGAAACACCCCCTCACAACCTAAATCCAAAGAGAACATCAATAGATATGTTCGTAGCATACCAGATGGTCTCTTGCTCCACAAAATCCCCAAAGGATTAAAAATTGCTATCAAATCTAGTAAAAAGTGATAGTAAGTTTTAGAAGAGATTGCAACAACACAATGCATGTCTCAACATGCACAAGCTTCTGCCAATTGGACATCCTCGGAACGCAGACTACTGTAAACCGGGTGAGTCCTTTGGAACACACACTTTGGTGACTAATTTTTGTGCTTTTCTTACACATCTATTATATTGGGTAGGCCAACCATGTCCAAATTCATGTTTGTTGATCCTATAAATTTCCACTCCTGGTGATCATGAAGTCTGATGCATTAATTGTCCCTTCATGCCACAGTGGCTTTGTCAGCAAAAACCAGATCTCACAGTGCTTAATACCAAGCTTGGTGGTTCATGTTGTAACAGGAGTGAACTGTCGTCTCTTTTAAAGTCCCTACTTCTTAAAATAGGCTACCTACTTAGATTACTTTAGCCACCCAAATACAGATGTAAGCAATAACTATTTATAGCTATCAACTATCTTAATGGAAAACATTGACCTTAGGCCTGACATTTTTTCAAGGCTTGTGAAACAGTATGTGGAATGGAAGACAGAAAGTGCAAAAATAAGTTTGGCCCAATTGTACTGGTTTTGGCTGGGATAGAGTTAATTTTCTCCATAGTAGCTAGTACAGGGCTATGTTTTGGATTTGTGCTGGAAACAGTGTTGATAACACAGGGATGTTTTCGTTACTGCTGAGCAGTGCTTACACAGAGTCAAGGCCTTTTCTGCCTCTCACCCCACCCCACCAGCGAG
>NW_008796043.1:1804097-1830826 GCF_000699145.1 Aptenodytes forsteri
TGGGAGGGGACACAGCCAGGACAGCTGACCCCAACTGACCCAAGGGATATCCCACACCATATGATGTCACGCTCAGCATATAAAGTTGGGGGAAGAAGAAGGAAGGGGGGGACACTTGGAGTGATGGCATTTGTCTTCCCAAGTAACTGTTACGTGTGACGGAGCCCTGCTTTCCTGGAGATGGCTGAACACCTGCCTGCCCATGGGAAGTAGTGAATGAATTCCTTGTTTTGCTTTGCTTGCGTGCGCGGCTTTTGCTTTACCTATTAAACTGTCTTTTATCTCAACCCACGAGTTTTCTCACTTTTACCCTTTCAATTCTCTCCCCCATCCCACCAGGGCGGGGAGTGAGTGAGCAGCTGTGTGGTGCTTAGTTGCAGTCTGAGGTTAAACCATGACCCCAATTCACAAGCAAGTCCCCAGGTGATACTATCAAATATCTGTGTACACCACCAAAACTGGATGCTTGCCACCTGTGATCAGTGGCTTCAGGCCACTACTTAAAGTGCTTTTGTCTTTGAGGGGGTGAATAGAAAGGGTGACTGCTAGCAGTCATAACAAAAACAATACCCAAACTCATACTTTACATACTATCATTTGATGACAAAGATTAGTATTTGCTATTAATGATTTCGATAGTGTTAGTGCCAAAGGCATACAAGCCTAGACCCTACAGCTCTATAAAAATGTAACTTAAAAAGTAATGGAGGGTGGTGGCATTACTGGCTGAAATTCAGCTTAAGATTAAAACAACTAATGTAAATGTTTAGATGTGGCCTTAGGTTTCCAATCTCCTATTACAGTCAATGGAGGTCTAGCTGATGCAGTCAATGGAACCTAGAGGACTATTCAGCTGACCAGCAATTTGGCATCTACTTTACAGTGAGACAAATAGCTCTTCAGTCTCTTTGTTCATGTATTGACTCGATCTGCATCATCTGTAATGGGAGTTTAGACACTTAGCACACTTGCAGACGTACAAATTTAGATGTCTTCATTTGGAGGTGAATCCTATCCTCCTCTGTGTCAAACAGCTCAGAAACTGGATACAGGAAAGCTACAAAGAGGTAACACACTGCAACAACAAACTGTAACAAGAAAAGCACTGACGAAATTAATTCCTGTTAATGCTTATAAAGCACAACATAAAAGATGAGGCAATGCATTTCTAAAGGCCACCTACCTTGTCATTAACTACTGAAAACTTAAAAAAGACACCCTTTTTCACACAGAACAGAACCAGATACAAGCTCTGCGGATACATTTGGACAAAATGTTCCAGGTATAAGCAGTCACAAACATGCTCCTGAGCACTGACACAACAGACTATAAACCCACATCTGCTGCACTGGACACCAAAGACTACATTCCTATTCCTCTTGAAACAGCATGTTTAAAATGGGCACATGTGAATTTTAAATAGGCAGTCTCAGGCACCAGTAACTAGTTTACATGTGTGACTGGCAAGGTTGAAATTCAGATATAACAGTGCAATGCACCCAAGCACACCATCAGAGCATAAAAAGTTCTCTCCATGCTAAACCCTCCAAACCTTCATATGATCTTCATATACAGAGAAAGGTAATCCCAAAATTAGAACCTGTTCTGGAAAAGGAGAGGAACCAATCCCAAGAACAGATTAAGAAAAGCCAGTGCTCCCAGTGTCCAAGAGATTCACCACCTCCAAAGGGGATTCCAAGGGGGGAATGAAGGGGAATGAGGACAACAGAGACCATCTGATGAACCTCATGAAGGTCTTGGTAGGTATGATGCCTGGAAAATCTACTCATTCCACTGGTTATTAAACTTTGATGTCCATCTACCTTCACTCTAAGAATACAGCCAGAAATGAGACTGAGTGGATCAGAAGTGACAAGGAGGTTGCAGGACTCATCATGGAACCTAGGTATCTGTTGATGTTTTTATCGGCAGTAAGAGACGTATACGGGTAATGAAGTCGTGGTTCAATAGGTGCTATAGGCAGAATGGCTTTGGCATCTTCACCCATGGGGTGATGCCCCAAGAAGGTTTAGAGATATGGCAATAGGTAAGCAAAGATGGAAAACAGCCCTCACAGAGGAAAGGAACGTGCTATAAAGACAGACTTGCTAATTTCTCCAAAATTTGAATGCTGTATTTATATATGTGGCCCAACAATATGGGAAATAAAATAAAATAAAATACTCTTCTGTGGACCATTGCCAAAAGAAGTTTATTTATAAAAGAAGGGTCTAAAGAAGGGGCCAATGTGATGACAGTGGTACATTTATCTCAGTCTTTGATGGTTGAACACTAATGCAAGAACTACAAATGGTACATAGGAGGACTTGGAAGATTTAGTTGACAATCAACATTTTGTCTTAATTGGCAAAATGGAGATCTGATAATTCATATGACTGATAGTAACATAAAAGACTAAAGCTTGTTTGGGAAAAAAAGAAAGAAGAGATGACAACAGAATAAAAAAAAAATGTGTTTCAAGTAGGCATACTTTCATAAATGCAGAATTAGTTGGGAGAATCCCCAAGAATGTGGTGCTAGTGAAAAAGGAGTTAAGGAAACCTCATAGTTCTTTAAATAAACAATACTGACCACATGGAGTGCAAAGCCTCCTGCAAAGGAATAATGGGGATTGTATAATGAGACCACATTGTCTTAGTTAGGACCTCACTGTTGATCTCACAGCATGCAGGGGATGGAAATGAGGTCAACTTTCTAAGCAAGAATACCACAGCAGAACATGGTATAATGGGCCAAAATTAGACACAGTTGGCAAGGGACACATCAAACTTTGGATGAAATAATTCTGTAAGTACATTAGGAGCAAGAAGATGATGAAAGAAAAAGTTAGTCCACTGTGCAACACAGGGGAAAAACTAGACGGATATGGAGACAAAGCTGATGTTCATACTGCCTTTTTTGAATCCATCTTCACCACAAATCTGCTGCATTGAGGTGCTTAATACAATTAACACCAGCGACAGAAGGCAAAAGGGTAAGATCTCACCCTTGAACAAGCAAGTAGCTGAATAAATATTACTTAAATGCATTCAAATCATCTGGACTTGATAGACTAGCCTGTTAAATGCCCAGTTACGAATCTATTTCAGAACTGTTAAAAGACGGATTTCAGAGCAGTGAAGAGGACAACTGCAAAATTATACATGCTAGCTATATGTATACAGCCCATATGTATCACCTGTGTCTAAAGAAGGGGATAGGCACAGCTAAGGACTTACAGACTAAGCCAGCTTCAGAAGAACTCTATGGCCTACATACAGACAACCGATTCTTTTTTGAGATGCCCTAGGGTGTCCTAAGATATTCATATGGACACATTCTGGGCAGATACAAACCAGAACCTACAGGGGACCTATAACCTTTTGAAGAAGAAGCTGGGTACTAGAGTACATACCGCAGTGCATCTCAATTGACACCAGAAGCCTATGTTTAAATATCTTGCTTGCTCCCCCTGTCTTCAAGCTCAGGAGAATATGTGCAATGATTAAAGCACAAGATATCACGCTATACACAACTGCCTGGAAGTTAACAAGGAGTTGAGCAACAGCCAACACAGATTTGTCAAGAATAGGTCACGTCAAGTCAGTCTATTTTCTTTCTGACAGCATAAAAGGCCTTGTGATAGAAGAGAAACAGCACAAGACACATATCTTGATTTTAACTATGCTGTGTCACATGACATTTTCTTAAGCAAAGCTAGGATATATAAATTGCAATTAGGTGGCTACAGAACTACTCAGAACTCTTTACTTAGGGAACTATTGTTTATTTATTATCAACTAGGAGGCTGTATTTCAGGGGCATGACAAAAGAAATGGAAGGAATTTGCAAATAACATCAGTCAGAGAGGGACTGAGTACACTGAAATCTACAACTGAAATTCAGAATTCTCTTGATGGATTTGAGAATTACTTTGGAAACAACAGGGATAAGTAGGGCATTGCAATAGTGGCAAATGCAAAGTTTCAGACTCTTGTAGTAATACATAACTAGAGAAATACAAAACTAAGTGGCTATGCAATGCTTCTGTAGAAAAGTATTTGTGGCTTATGAGCTGATCACAAACTGAATATAAGTCAACCTTGCTATTAAATTGCAAAGAAGGTGAGCATAACACTGGAAGTTATAAATGGGAGTACTGTGTAAAAACACAGAAATCAGTTCTGCTCTCCTTGGTGTTACTTACCACTTGAGCTGGAGTAATACATTCAATTTCAATTGTTGCAACTCAGAACTGGTACAAAGTCCAAAGGAGAGAAATGAGGCTGAGCACAGATTTAAGGTCCTAGATCTACAAAGACTGCATTAATAAGGGCTGCTTTTCAAAAAAAAGAAACAAGGAGATGGGGAATGGGTTACCACCTTCATGTTTGAAAGCTATTGCAAAATGAAAACAGTAATCTCCATGCTCTCCACGTAGATGCCGAACTGAACAAAGAATAATAGTCAGAATTGCAGCAAGAGACATTCACATCAGACACCGAGGACAAAACTTTCTACCAGTGAAAACAATGAAGCACTAAACTTATTTGGGGAGGCTGTGAATTCTCCATCACTGAACAGCCAAAAAACCTTTTAGACAATATGTATCGAGAAAAAATAGACATTGTTGATTCTGCCTTAGTGTAGAGAAGACTAGATAAATTGTCCTTTCTTTGCATATTTTCTATGTCAAGATGTAAAAGATGCTAAAGAAGTTTAAAAATAAATTAGTAACAGTGTTTCACAGTTTACAAAGCTAAAGGACAGTATATCAAATTGCCATCTACCACATCATCATTAAAAAGAAAACTAAAAGCGCTCTTGCATGCATTTCTCTTCTGACCAATTGTCAACCTCCTTTTTTTAAAGAAGGGTGCTTAAGTCAGTCCTTGCATTCTGTCTTCAAGGCCTCTAGCCTCTTAATGCCCTTCCAGTGGAGTCACTCTATGCAATCTAGTGTAACTGACCACAGCTCACGATTCATATCTGAAACAACCACTCATTTGGACAGAATGACCTTCAGAAACACTGCGATTTCGTAAGATAATGGCTTAGCTTTGCCTGCACGCGATTTAAACCTTAGATTGCAATTAGTTCCAAAATATCTTAAATGGATGTCATAGCATGGAGCATTGCCCCGTCTTCTGGCTCTGCTTGTATCGCGGACACACTCTCTCAGTTTCTAGAACCATCTTTCTCAAACACAAACCCATCGTATCAGCCACCACAATTATGCTTCACGATGGCTGGAAGGAGCCTTACTCACTCATCAACAACTCCTTTGCTAGCAGTTGAGAGCTTGAGGCATATTAAAAGGCAAGTTAGATACTTTCTGTTCTTCAGGCTGAGTGTGGCATCTCTGTAGAACAGACTTCTCATTAAGCCCAAGAGCCAGAAATTATCATTGGGAAATACAGAATGGCTGCAGAGAGTAGTATTATAAGGCCATATGCTTTGTCCATACCAATGTTTTCTAGAAAAAAATGTTACCATTACAAAATGGACAAGGCACTAAAAAGGGGAACCGAACTTATTACTACATGTGCTCTTGTCAGTCTCTGGACTGTTTAGTTTCTGACTGACACATTCTTCAGAAACTCTAACAAGATCTGCTTGCACTTACATAAGCTTAAATTCTATATAATAATGCAAAACAATGATTCTCCTGTTCATTACTTTGGCTAATGATCTGGGAACCAATTATGTCAAGGAGTTCTCCACAGCTAGAGCTCTCCCTGTCAAGTAATAGTTGGCAATTATAAAACTTTTATCCATCTGAAAAATACTTTTAAGTGAACTTGCATGTATTTCTAGTACGAAAATCATTGAGGAAGTTTCTCCATTTCCTATAGAATACTGCTGACTGTTCAAGTATGCCATTACCTATCTAAAAGTCATTTTTCCACTTATACAACTACCATTCAAAGAGATTGTGATAAATGGGACCAAACTAAAAGGATGCTCTAACGGTTGGCAAGTCTATAATAGAGAAAGAGTGTGAATGCGCTTGGGTAAGAAAAGGAAAAGCAGCTGTATTTGTCACAAAAAATCTGTAAGTTCTGCTAAACAATGGCTGCATTTCTGATGATAGCATTTCTGCTACACAACTCAATGTTAAGCAAAGATACTGTATTTTTCAGCAGTCAGTAATATGTGAGTGGTACCATATGGTAACAATATCAGATAAAATCAGAGGTTGAACTAACCCTTGATAATTGCAAGGAACAGATCATGTATATAAAGCTTGTGAAAGATCACATAATAGCCAATTACTAGGAAAGCTGTCAAATAAAAGATTTCTATTTCTATTTAGCTTAGCTGGCATAAGACTGAAAAAGGGGATTTTTATTTTCCATAAATATTTCAGTCCATTTGATATAACTGTGGCTACTACTCATATATATGCATCCACTATCTTCTATTTATATCAGTTAAACTCTGCCAGCAATCAATGCTAACTTTTAGTATGCAAAAGACTTCCATGGGTTAGTTGCCTATTGTATGAAACATAGCACTTGATTGTTATTAAAGCTGCCAAACTTCACATTTAATTTGGTTCTGGTAGATTAAAAAGCCCAAATCCAGTAATTTTTCTCTAGGATTTTTTTTTATGGCTCACGTAAATTTTGGTGCCCTTCTCTGGATTCTTTCCATAGATTCTGAAGTGAACTGGCCATGCTTTATATTCAAGATGATGACTTAATACTCTTTATTTAATGAAAGGGTAATTTCTTTAGTGTAGCCTCCCTGTTGTTGTTGCTTAAAGGCTGACTGAACAGATGTTTCTGCTGAGCTGTCCATAATCATGACCATATCTTCTTTTCAAATCTGATTTAGAAACTAGCAATGGAATAACCCACATCATTATTTCCAGTGCAAAATGGTGTATGCTTTCCCACACTAAAGCCCCACTGCCACCATTAAGCTTCAATGTCTAGCTTATATTGCCTTACTATAGAACTCCTCAGTATTGGATTACCTCTGAACTTTTGGGTAAACCTCACGTGGTAAAGGGAAATGGCGACAAAAAGACAGAGCTCGTGTCCACAGGAAGTACCTGTAGGTGTGATAGATAATTCATATTTCCCTCAGAACTGGCAGGGAAGCAGAGTTTGGAGATCCAGAAAAAGGAACTATGTGGGGATAAACCAGTGGCATCACTAGGCTCTGAAAAAAAAAACTGTGTGAGGGGCCCCAACAGGAAAGTTGAGAACAGCAAACCAAAACCATCTTGAATGCAAGCTGCCACACAGTGAACAGCAAAATAAAAACGCTGGACTTCAATAAATTATTAGATTAGTAGCTGCACAGGCTTGATTCAAGAAATTAAGAATTCCGTAAATTCTTTACAGAAATGATGCTAGGGCAAAGTACACCCTTGCAAATTATGTCAGTGTAGGGGAAAAAAAGAGACAGGAACCTATCAGCTTAAAGCACAAGCTTTTCATTAATCTCCAAGACCAGAAAGAACCATATTGAAAGTACTAACCTGGCTGTGTTATTAAACTATAATAATACACTTCAGATGGGGATAAAAATCAGAGGCCAGGCAAGAAATGAGATATACTAACAAAGGAAAACAAGAACACTAACAAATCATCTTAAATCACATTAAAGAGCTAACCCGTTACTGAACAGCTAACGTGCTGTGTTTGTACTTCTCTGGGTTTTCACACATACAGAACGTAGATTTCAAATCCTAGGAAAAAAAGGGAAATAATGCAACAAAGAACCTGGAAGATTAGAAAGAAATGAGCACCAACCAGGATGAAGCTCTCAAGAAGAAATCATGACATCAATCTAAATGCTTTCTCTGATAGGTCTGAGGAAAAAGCAGTAGATATCACCTACAGAATCATACATAGAATCATGTGGGTTGGGCATGACCTCCAAAGGTCATGAAGTTTTCAAAGCCATTCCACTTAGAGCAGCTTGTTGCTTGAATTGCCCACTTGAATTTAGAGTATCTCCGAGTAGGGCCTTGCCCACTTGAATTTAGAGTATCTCCGAGAAGAGAGCTTCCACGGCCTTTCCTGACAACCTCTTCCAGTGCTTAACCACTTTTGCTGTGAAAATGTTTTTCCTGATAATCAAATCAGAATTTCCCGTGTTCCAGCTTGTTTCCATCGCCTCTAATGCTATTACTGTGTGCCTCCAAGAGGCACATTCAACCGACACCAAGAGGCACATACAACCTTCCATTAGCTAGCTGTGAACTGCTATGAGATCCCTTCGCAGCCTCCTCTTCTCCTGTGTGAACAAATCCAGCTCTCCTGTGCTACAACCCCTTATCCATCTTGGTAGCCCTCCACTGGACTTGCTCCAATATGTCAATGTCTTGAAAGAAAAGATATCAATGATCACTTCTCTTGACCTGCTGGCTGTGGTCCTGCTCATTCAGCCCAGGATACTGCCAGCCTTCTTTACTGCCAGTGTGCAATGTTGGCTCTTATTTAACTTGCTGCCTACCAAGACTCCAGGGTTCTTTTGGCCTTTTTTGAAGATGGGTGCAACATTTCCTTTCTCCAGTCATTGGGGACCTTCCCTGATCTCCAGAACCTTTCAAAGATGATAGAGAGTGGCCTTGCAAAGACATTACCCAGCTCTCTCAGCACCCTTGGATGCAGTCTGTTGCATCCCATGGATTTCTATGGGTCAAATTCTCGCAAGTAATCTTGACTTGGTCCTTATCTACTGCTGGCAGTTCTCCTCTTTGAATGCTTTTACAAAGCTCAGAGGCCTGGGAGATCTTGTTGGTGAAAATGGAGGCAAAGAAGGCATTATGTCAACTGTATATGTGTTCATAATCATTAAATCACACACCCCATTCTGCAACGGTCCCAAATTTTCTTTATTCAGTCTACTACTACTTATTCTTCACTCCCCTCAGGATCTTGAACTCCACTTCACAGTCACTATAGCTACTGCTAGCAAGGTCATTTATTATTACACCCCCAACCAGCTATTCTGTGCTACTGAACAGCAGATCCACCTGTGCATCACCCCCAGCTGCCTACTCCATTACCAGAGTCAAGAAGTACCCTGACACTCTTCAGAAATCTCCCTGTTTGCATTCCATTGTGTTGCCCTTCTAGTGATAACAGGGACGTTAAAGTCCCCATAAGAACCAGGTCTGTGATAAAAACTTCCTCAAGTTATTTAAAGAAGAGTTTATCCACTTCCTCATCCTATCAAAGAATAGTTGAGGTTAGAAGGGACCTCTGGAGGTGGTCATCTTGCCCAAGCCCCCTGCTCAAGCAGGGTCACCTAGAGCCAGTTGCCCAAGACCATGTCCAGATGGCTTTTGAGTATCTCCAAGGATGGAGAATCCACAACCTCTCTAGGCAACCTCTGCCCTCACTGAAAAAAGTTTTACCTTACGTTCATATGGAACTTCCTGTCTTTTGGTTTGTGTCCATTGCCTCTGGTCCTGTCACACCCTTCCTTCAGGTATTTATGCACATTGGTAAGATTCCCCCTGATCCTTCTCTTCTCTAGGCTAAGTCCCAGCTCTCAAAGGCCTTTCCTCAAATGAGAGATGCTCCAGTCCCGTAATCCTCTCAGTGGCCCTTTACTGTAGTCTGCAGTAGCTCCATCTCTCTCTACTGGGGAGCCCAGAACTGGACAAAGGACTCCAGGTGTGGCCTTAGCAGTGCTGAGTTAGATCGGATGGTCTAGCAAACTCCCATCACAATGACGTCCAAGCCACTCGCCTCTCCTCTGACCCTGACCCCTAAGATCTGAACCAGACTGTAATCCACCCTACAGAAGAGCTCCACACACATACGCCGCTCCCCTTGAGGGCAACCACTCCCCTTGTCTTCTCTGCCTGTCTTTTCTCAAGAGAAGCAAATTTTCGTCAATGGATTTGATATGTATAAAAAAGGGAAAGAGAAATGTGCAGAGAAAGGCACAGTATAATATTGGAGAGGAGCAAAAAAAGGGAGGGGAATAAATAGTAAAGGAGTTGGTAATTACCAAGTTTAATACAAAACGTTGATGATTTCAGGTCTTGAGGACACAGATGGTAGAAATGTGGAAGAAGTAATGCAGTTGGAAGCTACAGAACATTTAAAAAAACAGACAGGGCTTGCCAAAAAACTCAGACACAAAAGGATAGCAACTGTTTCTTTGCCTGAAGATAAGGAACGCTTAAAGGCTCATCTCAAACACAAAAATACATGCACACATTTACACCAGTGCTATGACTTTGAAGAAAAATCTATCCTTTCTTAAAACAGTTTCCATGTATTTAAAGCCAACAATGGAAGAGGTTCTGAGTTTAAAGTAGGTAAACAGGAGTCCAAGAAAATTGCTTCTGACAAGATGCAACTATTGGGACCTTTTTGCTGTTGTGACCACAAACAGTTATAGTAAAGCTGAGAAGTACACGAATGATAAGACAGATATATCTAATAAAAGGAATACAGTAGACAGCAATACATGGATCTGATTTCAGAGCTGCTCCCAGAACAACAAACTCAGCCATCCCAACTTCATGTTTTAGGTAGGTGACATGGAAAGATACCAGCTTACACTATGTCTCTCACAGCAATTCTGATGGAATACAATTTGAGTGCTTATGTTCACTCTGTATTATCTCTCTTCCATGGGTCTCACCTTTTCGCAGGAGAGTATAACCTGACCCAGAATATGGCTAAATTTTATTTAGTCCTGATGATGAAGTGATCAATCCTTATAAGAAAAACTCTTGTCTTTCCCAACTGATCATTGACATAACATAAACAGTTTATCCTCGAATACAAAATGAAAAGACAGACTCTGAAGACAGATGGTGAAAGTAATTCTGAATATTACTTTAGTCCTTTAAAAAAAATAACCAGACTAAACTTAGAAGTAAAATATCAAAGGATGAAAAAGAAAATATCTACTACTATAGGAGTAATTGCTTCAGACAAGAGGAGAAAAGGCAGAAGAGTCTTTTAAAGAAAGAAAAAAAGACCTTTTCCATCTTCACTAAAGTGGGAAATATGCCGAGTAAGACTGAAGAATTGCAAACATATGTTTTCAAAATGAAATGTGACTTGTTAATTTAGACCTTGTCTAAATCAAGAAGACAAGTGGGATAGCTATATTCATTCCAATACACTGTAGTGTCAAAAAAGACAATAGAATCCAATCTGGTTGAGCTCAGATGCAAGAAATTAAATGAAGAATTTAAGGAGAATAATAAATCTGGCAAAATGAAAAGATAAAACGTTTTAAAATGAAGAAAAAACAAGCAAAATATAAGGAAAACCAGAATATGCAGCAAACAGTACCTTTTAACTGCATTCAAATTATAGAAATTACAATTAAAATTTATTTTTCTATTACATCCATCATACAAGTACCAATCCCAAACATGTCAGAACACGCAACAAACAGCAAGTATTTAAAAGGTACTAGAAGAGGCACATAAGCCTGGGAAAAAAAGGTAAAACAGAAAAACGTACATAGATTGTGATCAAGGCAAGCATGTATGAAACTTATTTAAAAAAAGATGCTTGGAGACTTTGGGAAAGTAAAACATTATTAAATTATCCAACAATGCTCATATGTTGGGGAAGGTGCAGAAAAAGAGATGTAAACAGCCAGGGTCTATTCATCTAGCTTTTGATAAAAAGAAAAGACATATGCCCTTGACCCCAAGAAGCAGAAGGTGAGGGGATGTTACACGTAAACATCTAAAATTAGTCATTTTTGATGAGTGTCACAAATGAAAACCCTGCATCCAATCCCTTTTCTCAAGGCATTAGAAAAAATTGCCCTCCTATGCAAAAAAATGGCTGTATGTTCTTAACACAAGAGAGAACAATCCAAAGGAAATTTGAATTTAAATAATTCAAAGACAAAGAAAGCAATGTTCTGAAGTAATTAGGGAAAAAACCCTCAACCTCTTTTTCCCTTTTTTATTTAAGCAAAACAAATATACTGAAAAAGAAAGGGTGAAGAGAGGGAGACATTGCAGCAGAAGCATGGATGGATCGCTTCTGCTTGCTCTTCTTTTCACTGCACCTGCATCCAACATCCTGTTTCAAGTCCTTGGCTGCCTTCAGATTCAGAACTGTAAGGAATGTTCTGTTCTCCATATAATTCCAGTGCAGCCCTACAGTGGCAACACTGGAGGCACTGCAGACCAACTCATATCACTTAATTATTAGCACTTTGCAAGGAAGGAACAGTTGAAACACTACACACTGCAGTAGTGCAATGCATCCTTAATAGCCACATAATTTGAAGCATGCCAGTCCCTTGTGTCCATATATGTTACTATTTATGTCCACATATTAGTTATACTCTCATAATACAGCTCCTAGCACAAAGTCTTTTGAAAAGGCACTTGTGCAAGTACTTTCCCACTGGAAGGGAGGTGTTTTATCAATTCTTTTATCTTTTTAAAGTACTAATAATTCTGTCAAATGTAAATGGAACTGGTATTGCATACAAAGTCCTCTTTTTGAGGGGAACAAAAGCTTCACTAGTTTACATCGGGAGAGCAAGCATGAGCGCAGGGCCCCTCACACACCGGAAGGACTTATGGAAAAGGATGCTGCAGAGACAGCTGTGGCTCTTGTATTTTCAGCTTTCAGCCAGCACAGCACCATTGCTGTGTCCTACTAGATGTTCTGAGTTGAACCTTGCTAGAGACAAAAGCAATTGCAATAGTTCTGCTAACACCTCTGCAAAACTTGTTTGTAAAGGTGAGACATGCTTTACATGTGACAAGAGCTTGTAGCTAGGGCTTTAGAAATGAAACAAGAACGTCCACAAGATGGATGTGGCATGGTGGAAAACACTGATTCACACCTCTGAAATACAGTGACCAAGCCTGCAGAAATACAAAACATGACACAATCAAAAATGTAAAGCTTCCTGTTCACATATCTAGAAGTACTGATATTGAAGAGGACCTCTAAGGATTACTGCAAACAAGCAAACAAGAATTCCATTACCACATCAATCAGAGCAGCTAGATTGCAATGCAATTGCAGTGAGCCTTACTGGACTGCACTGGGGAAGCTAAAAGAGTATTCCTGTAGCTAAAGCCAACAGGGATTTTGAAGTAAAACCCTTCAGCCTTCAACTCATGTAAAGTGAAACTGATGTTTGTTGTTAATACATGACTGTGAAATGTGCAGATACACCATCCGTACAGCTGTGTTTCGTGAAAAAGGTATTAACTTGCAGCACAAGGACAGAGCGGCCAGCCAGGGGTAGTAACCTCTCTGAACACCCCTGGCTAGCTGAGCTCAGGAATCAGAGACCCAGAATCTTATTGAAAAGGCAGATTAAATGCTTTGGAGTGTCTTCATCCATCTAGTCTATAAGATACCTATATTAAAACTACCCTAATAAAGCTGTACAAATAAAGCACATTACAACAACGTCATGCTATCCACATTAACCAATAAAACCAAAGAAAAAAACAGCTGTTAAAGGGAGAAATGTGACATAAAATGACCTTCAATTACTATGCACTCAGGGGTGCCAATTTAACAGCTTTTTAAATATGCTTTGGTGCAGAAGACATATGTTACATTTAACCTTCTATTGAAAATGTTCTCCTCTGAACTAAGTGCTTTTGTCATAACCCTAAAACTATTTCAGTGTAAAACTCAAACATTTACAGGAATATAATAATAAATATTTGAAAGCTACTAATGATAGAGAGTTGAAAAGGACAGCTAAAAGGTTGCAATATTAGCAGAAAAGGCAGATAAGTAAGGTAAGGTAACCATTTAGCTACTACTACACAGTAATTTCATGGAGAAAGAAATGTAAAACAAACCTGGGAGCAAATAATACACACAGGACTAATTTCTGCAGTTTGACGTCTTATAAAGAAAATGCTGGAAAAGTCCAATGACAAATATAATCCTCAAGTGCTGATGAAGTTAAGAAAGCAAACAGGAAGATGGTTACACTGCTACAAGGAAGGAACTGTGAAAATAAAGCTTTGCTTACTCTCTTTTAATATAAAACTAATATACAGTAAGATATATACTAAATAGTATTTATTTTATTCTTTTGATTACAAAGAATAAAATAAATACTAAGTGTCAGAATGGCAGATATCAGACCTCTCTCCTTGTCTTTTACCAGCATAAGAATTTTGTGTATTATTCATTACCCGCTCTCCACTCCAGAACTCAAACTGGAGGAGGAGTAATTTGTGCACTTCAAAAACAACAGTTACCTTTTGTTATCATTGCTCAAATGGTAGGAACAGATATTAAGCTGATTCATATTACATGAAAGCAAAGAGGTTTCAAAATGGAATTCTGTAGATAACCTCCCCAAAATTACTTCTAATTATTTTAAACAGAACAGAGAAAATCACTAACTGACATCAACCTGCGTCTTTTTTCAATGCAAGGTGAGAGGGAATCTTTGCAAGGTGACATAATAACCTGGACATGCCAGCATCAACCTAAATTGAGTAGGCCAAGACAGAAACACAGAACCTGCGCTGACCTTAAAATGACAGGATGCTGTAATGTTATTACATAAGAACAGTACTGGCATGACCCAAGGGACAGTTATTATTTTGGGATTCACTGACTCAGAAATTAAAAGAAAGAGATTAAGGTGGGTTTTGACCCATTTTAGAATCTTTTGATTTGTATGTCACGTTTTTCTTTTTAGTTGATTGGCTTACTATAAACCTGAAATATTCACAGGCACTTCTGCGATACTACATGGCTTAAGTATTTCCTTAAGAATATTAATTTTTAATTTAAGTAACTACTTCAACTATCTATAAACTGTAGATTGTTTCAGAAAATAAAATAAATATTGCTAAATTTCTTTCATAAAACAAGTAAAGATAAGACAAGATACAATTTTTACTAGGATGTCCTCTACTGTTTTAAATGCTCTTCACGAGTAGGTTTGGTCAGATAAAATGGCACTGCAACCTAATGCACAGGTCTGAGGAGGCTTTGCGATCCTTCATGGGTGTTTTTGCAGGAGGAAATTCCCATCCTATGTGAAAGGGCTGGGCAGGTGCAAACCACAAGAGGCTCAGAAGAACCCAGTATTACCAGAAAAGAAAATACAGGACAGGGAGTTAAATTCTCAAAGATCAGAAAGTTGTTAAACATTTGTACAGTCTGGAAAGACACATTTTTTCAGAGCATTCAGGAAAGAACATTTTGTTTAGCTCTCTAAGGATGAGTAAAATCACTTAAGCTTGCTGCTTCTATTCAGGCAAGGCAGCACTTCTCATCTTGGAAGCTTACTAAATGGGTGTGCTTCCCTTCCTTTTGCACATACCCCAGTGTTAATAGCAGGAATTTGACTCCCCAGTAGCAGCAACAAGGAAAGCTGATGTAGGCAAGATATTGCCAGCTGCCATTCCTTTTCAGCAACCCGTCATACAGACCTGTTACTCATCCTTGCACAACATACATTGTTTAATTAATATTTAAAGAGGCACTGATGCAGTATAGCAATCTAGATACAGAGAGAAACTTCCTGCTTTGAAGATGAGTATTTGCTGAGAGGTGGTCAGGAAGGCTTCTGTTACATGTAAATATCAGCTTGATGTATTAATATTAGAAGCAGGTATTTCTTTGATGAAAATTCCATTGTTCTTCAGCTGTAGAATGTTCTAATTAAAGCTGAAAAGAAAAATACTTTGCTGGGATTTGTGACAACTGAAATCTTTTGTGCAGAGACTTTGCTTTCCATATAGTTTCTATACCTAAATGTTTTCTTTATTGCCAGCTCAGTCATCTAGCTCTCCTGGGGGATCACCCAACAGGCTTCTGTATCAGCTGAGCTTTAAGGTTTTTGAGCCTTTGAGTCCATATAGATTAATAAAGAGCTGAAAATCTGGATGTTCAAATTTCAGACATGAGGTTCCCAGTATCCAGTGATGCAATATTTTGGAGCAGTCTGCTAAATAGACAAGTCTGGGTCATGGCTGCTTCTTGGAACAATGTCCACATACTATTTCATTCTGAACCCGAATGAAAGCAAATAAAATCCTTGATAAAACATATCTACCATAATGCCAACTTCCTCCAATTTCTTTTATAAGCATTTTGAATACAGAAAATTACATACAGGCCTCATTGCTACTGAAATAAAATTTAAACTAATATACAAGCTGAAATCAATTTCAAGTGTGAATAACTGATGATACCGTTTATCTTTTCCTAAGAATAAAAAGGCAATGATCCTACACTTCCACTTTGTGAAAAATATAGCTGGAGGAGGAAAAATGACAGCACCAACATCAGCAGAGTTGTTCTCAACTTCTTCCATTCTGGGACATCTTTCCTAAGGCCCTTTTTCCCATGGGCTCCTATGGCTCTTGTTCCATAAGGGGCTCCCATGGCTCCCTGATAGCAACCACAAAACTTGAAAACAAAAGAAAAGTCAGAAAACACATCCCAAGAAGCTCCTGACTTGGCCCTGAACTTTTTTTGAACATATTAGACTAACCAGGGTTGAGAGAGAAGTCATTTATTTATAATAAACACTTGCTTGCAAAAAAAAGAAAACCTCAACTCCCTTAACTAATGGTTTCTAAAAATGCTTATTCAAACTGACATATGCATGACAAGTTTCAGCTCAGTACGATTTAATGAGGAGGAGTTATACCGCCCAGAAAAATGGTGTTTATGACAGAAATGACAAAGGATCATTCATCATAGGGTTTTTCTATGTGGAGCAGTAATAAAGCCTAAATGAGACTGCACTTCATTAGTAATTTATTTCACAGATCACTATATATACACAAATAGCATAACTCTATTACATTTTTATAGTGCCATTCATTACAGTACTTCACATACTATATCCACATGACAACACAGAAATGCAGCTTTCTCTGGGGAAGACAGCAGCAGCCAACTGCAGAGCAGCGCACAGGGAGGAAACACTTCAGAGCCAGAAGAGCAGGAGCAGGAATTCTCAGGCAAAACAAGAAAAGGACAATATAAAACAATGAAACTGAACCCTCAGAGATGGGCAGCTAACTCAAAGAACAGTTTTACACTGTTTTTACTTGCCTGATGCCCTATTTGATTTAGACAGTAGAAATAAAAGAGGAAGACTGAATACCCTTGCCTTGTCCAGTCAGAATGACCAACACCAGAGACTCCCACCAGAGCTCCCTGGCTGGAATTCTCTCTCTCTCTCACTTGATCTTTGAGCACTACACTGGCGTTTTCCACTTGCCACAGGAAGGAAAAGAATATCAGTTCAATTGCTTTCATCAGTCCGTATCTGGGATGCTACTCTTTAGGCATAGCAAAGGACGTATTCTCAGATATCAAGAAAAGGGATGCAATTCTTTCTCTACTAAGTCCTCCGCAAAGTGAGGATTCAGGACTGTTTCACTCCCCACCAGAAAACAATCCTCAAACTGTCACACTTAGAGGTCAGACGTTTCCATTAATCTGCTAGAGATGAATGGAGACTCCTGCCTTCCAAACGCACGTTAAAACATGGTATGCTACACAAACCCACAGAACGCTGTGAGATGACAGACAGAAGGACACCTGTAAATGTCTCATGACAACTGCTTTTTTGTGACTAGATCACCTGCAAAGTAAGTGTCCAGTTATGTAGTATTGGGCCTTTGAAATAACACCTGCAAGGTATGCATTATGTGAACGCTTTCTGAAATAAAAATTAAAAAGAAATGCATTGCTTTTAACTAGTGAGGTATGATTAAATTCAACAAATATTCTCTTGACTTTCTTGCCAAAAACTCTGCTGTAAGAACCCTGATAAGAAGGTAAATGGCTTGTCAGTTCTAGAGGCTCAATTTTTAAAAAATAAATTTTAAAGTAAGAAACTTCTAAATAAGGCCCCTGTACTTGAAATGTAATTAATGAACACTGGGATCTTTGATGGTTGGAGAGAAAATATGATTTTACCTAGCAGATTGGTTTTTTTAATCTCTTCTGGTAAATTAACTAGAAAGAGAAAATAAAATCAAAACGATCAGGAAAATATTTGCTGGGCACTAAGTTAAAATCTGTTTTACAGCAGGGAAAAAGGTTCTCTTAAAATTTGTCAATACTGACTTCGTCTGCCTTGTGGGAGCTTGAGAATAAATACATGTACACTGTTTCTCTTCTGCCTCTGGTTTTAATTCTTTTACGATCAGGAAAATATTTGCTGGGCACTAAGTTAAAATCTGTTTTACAGCAGGGAAAAAGGTTCTCTTAAAATTTGTCAATACTGACTTCGTCTGCCTTGTGGGAGCTTGAGAATAAATACATGTACACTGTTTCTCTTCTGCCTCTGGTTTTAATTCTTTTTCAAATATTCCATTATCAAAATGCACAATTTTAGTCCACAACATACAGTATCTAATTTGATAAGAGGCTGAGTAAATGTACATCAATACAATTTTTCTTTCTCTTTTTGTCTCATATTGCACTGCTTTCCCCTGTGTTACTGTGGTAGACACTACTAACAGTTTAAGAAATGAAACCATGGCATTTAACATACTGATTTAAGATGCAGGTTTTAATCAGTCATTTAAGTGACCTGCATTCTCTAGTTATTACATAAAAAGAGGGATACTGACCATCTGCAAAAAATATAATGCCCTATTTGGGTAAGTTAATGTGTCTGAATTAAGTACTTGAGCATTCCCCACTGAAATTGGTAAGACTGTTTAAATCCGGAAGTGAGGCAAGTGCGTAAATGAAATTGTTTTGGGCTCTCTTTGCTATTTTAACTGCTAGACATGCTGGCAAGATTTTTTCTTGCTCTAAGAAGCCTGCAATCTGACCAACAAATGCAGGAAGGACCAAACATTTTAGGAAACAACATGAAGTTGAACTTTTATTTCCACCCTGTTACTCCCCAAATCATTCTCCTCGACAGAAGTGATTAACAACCCATATGAGCCTACAGCCGTGAGCTCTGAACAAGAACTTCCTCACAAAAGGTGCGAATGAATGGATTCAGTGCACTGGAGCTGAGCAGATGCATACGTAGGCATGCGTAAAAGGTGAGGAGGAGAAGAAACTAACAGAACTAATATTGACGTGGACATTGCTGGCAGAGTGCCCAGGAAGATCATCACAGATGAAAAGAGACTCAATGCAAATAAAGTCTTGAAGATGAGAAGTTTATCTTCAGCACCATAGGTAGAAAAGCTAATTAAGAGATTTGGCAAGTTCAGAAGATCTGCTGGCCGGTTTCCATTTAGACAAATCAGGGAGCTGCACAGTTTTCAGAAAGGAAGGAAACAGGAGCTGGTTGACGCTTAGATAAACTTTACAGTCATTCTACATCTAACAGGTTTAGCTAAGAAAGTATGGAAATTTTCTTCTTATTCTTTCCTGGAACAATTCCTAGTCAATCAAATCAGCCTATGCAAACACACTGTAAAAAAGTCTCATTAAAGAAAGAAATATTGCACGATGCTACTTACCTGCCTGTCTACTTCTGGAAGCAAAAGCAGGAGGTATTGTTGAAAATGCTGAGGTAAAGAAGCAAAGGTGTGTTTATTTATTAAAGCCCTCAGGTTAGTGTTCACTAGAATAGATCCTGGTGTTTCTATGTCAATATCCTCAGCTTTGGTCCATTTCAAATGTCCTGGAGTAAATAAACAGAAATAACTTTAAACATAAATAAAGGAAGAGAGTAAGAACAATTCTTCTTTTTAAGTTTTTAGCTTTTATTGTATAATACAGTAAGCTCCAGAGAAACGGTACTCTGAGAAGGGTAACACAGCCTTTTCTAGGTGTCTTAACAGCTTCTTTTATATTCCCTGTATTTGTCTCGAGTTCTTACAGGATCCACGTTCCAGTCAACATCATAGCTGACATATTCTTACTTCCAGCTCAAGAGACCAACTCAGCTCAGCAGCAGCTGAAAATTCTCCTGTCATGTCATCAACATAACTATAAGCATCTATTTCCAAGCAAAAGGCTGCTTGACGAGGCTGATGTGAATCAATCATTACGGAGAGCTTCTCTTTCGCCATGCTCTGCATCTGCAGTGCACTATGGCCTACGTAACTTGTCCCATAGCACCTGCTAAAAACTACCTGTGTGAATAGACAGTGATCATAGAGATGAGAATATTTAACGTGTTAAACTAGTGTCTGAAAACATGCATTTTTCAGAATTTTCATAAGAACCTGTGATCTAAAATGATCAACACACAGAAGGCAGCAGCAGGAATTATCAGAGGTTTAGAAAACAGGGTCTGTGAGGAAAAATATGAACCCGGGAATGAGTAAGATAAAGACTCAGCAGAGGGAAGGGGAAATACATAAATGGCTGATGCACAGGGGTAAAGAACAATGTCTTCTTACTGTCCACAGTGGATAGCAAAGTTAACGAGCTTAAACTCTTGCACAGTAAGAAATATTTCTGTTAAGATACTGGGAAAAGAGAGTTTTCAACCACCAAGGACAAGGAGACACTGGATTAGATCCATAAGGAGGCATTACAGTCTCCATCAGTGAAAATCTTTAAGAATATGTTAGACAAATACCTGCAAGAAATGACAGGTGTATAACTGATTTTGCCCTATGACTGATGAACAAATTCGATGACCACTGGAGGTCCCATCTGGTCTCATTTTGTTATTATTTCTAGGATAATATTTAAAGGTACTTTTTAAAGCTCCTTAAAGAGCAATTACTGCTACCTGCTTCAGGGTATATACATAGTGCTACAACCCTTTTTTCCTCTCAGTCCTAACACATTACGATACTCAGTACGGAAATGGAAGAAGTGGGGAATCCAGGTAGCTGGAAAAACTCAAAAGCTTCTAACCCCTCCCAGGAAACTCCTCCAGGTTTTGGTCTGTTGTGCTTTCAAATATTTCAAAGATGCTACAAAAGGCATCTTAACAAAATCATACACAAATTCCAGCAGAATCTCTAAAAAAGCAATTGAAAAGAATATTCCACTGCTATGAGCAATGATGGCATTTGGCATTCACATAGGACTTCTGAGCAAGGATTACAACTGACACATTAAGAAGAATAAATATATTTTACAAATGGGGGAATTTGGGCATACTGATTATTAGGAACTTCTCAAATGCTGCAAACTACTTAACAGTAACATTAATAAAAATAATGCAATTATGCTTTAGATTTCTTGGAAGGCCTATAGTGGTCTCCCCTGAAAGGCTATAACATCACCCACAAAATGTACAAATGAAAGAAAATGCAGCAGATTTGTAAATTCTAAAAGCCCCCCTTCAGCCACAGCCTCCCACAAACATTCTTGCAATTTCCTTTTACTTTTCAGCAGACAATACTAACTGAATGAGACAAGGATTACTTTGCACTCAGCACAAGATAACCTTTTCCAACACATATTTCTAACATACTGTACTTCAGTACAGCAAAGACTCCATTACAAACAAATGAATGCCCTGTTATAAAGGACAACTGTATGGAAGAAGTGCTCATTTTCATGAATGCATCACAATAAACTGTCCTCACCATCTGTTCCACCCACTAAATGTAAATGCAAAAAGAACACAGTCCCCAAGCGTAACGGAAGTAGTACGACGTATCCGATTTTAATGCCTGTATGTATACCCTTTTCTTTAATCAATACAGAATACACACCCCCATCTTCTAAGTGACTCCAAATTGGAGTAACATTTTCCCCAGCTAATGCTTCATATCGTATGGAAAGACATACACATAGAGATGATCCAAACTAAAACAAGATATATGACTGCAAAGTCAGTAACATCCTTCAGTGGCAGGTATTTCAATAGTGTGAAAAGCCCAAGACAGTATCAGAAAGTCAAACCTAATTCTGTGTGCCTGGGTCACACACTTTCTGATTTATTTGACCTGCAACTGCTTACAGGCTACTATGGAGGTTTTATCAACTTGTGGAAGAAATATGTATATTATTCCTAGGATGATAGGTCAGTAGCTCACTGTGGATGCCCAGCACAGCCATACTTTAAAAAAACAAAATTTTTCAGAAGAACAACAAATTCTCTCTCCTGCACCCTTCCTATGGCTAATGTAGGACCTTTACTGCAGATGCCAAATTTGTAATCAGATTTAGCAAACTATTTGGGAGTAGCATGGAAAGTAGTAGTTCTGTGGAATACGACAAGAGTATGCCACTACTGCATAGCTAATCCTAAGTCTGAGAGGAGTTTATGACAAAACACATGCCAATGTTTTTTATATCGTTTTCCACAGAGAAAGACATTTTGAATCCTTATATAGCTGCTACCAGAGTTTGGGGGGATCACTGCCCAGATCAGAAATAGAACCTGGAAGATGAGAGAGAAACTCAAGCTTACAGCCTTGGAAAAGAAGAGATTAATCTCCTACATAGAGAATTAACTATGACAAGGATGAGAGAACCATGGTTCTACATCAAAGTATAAAAATCAAAATAGGAAAATGATAGAAATCACATAGTCGGCAGAATCAGTTAACTAAAAGGGGAAAAAGTAATCGTATTTAATGGGAACTCAGAAAGTCTACCAAACACAACACGCAGTGAATGTCGGGCAGATCAGCAGAGTTTCAGACAATCAAACAATGCCTGAAACTGAATCGTGCGCTACATAGGACACTGGACCTATTCTCAAAGATGCTCAACAACTGTTCTATCAGTATCTGAAGAAATACTATGTCATAAGAGAAACATTTCAACAGGTAAAAGAACAGAAACCCTTAAACCTTACACAAAGTTCCCCGCATTCCAAGTGTGGTGTCCCAAAAGGCCAGAGGATTTTTTCTAAAATCCACAAAAAAATCTAATGAATTCACTCTGCATTTGGTATCATCAGCCAACAGCTGATGAAATATCTGGGGATGGGGAGGAATGTATACATCAAATTATGTATCTCAGTCTTAAATGTAGAGAAAAGTTACAGGAAATCATCTAAAATTGAAGGTATCTTTGCATAGCAAAAGTTGTAATACTGAGGGAATATTTTTGGTTTTGAATAATGCCATTTGATCAATGTAGAGAACTAGCTATCCATCTGAGACTGATGAATAATCTGCAGAAAGATCATATTTGGTTTCAACCAAAGTACACTTTCATGGGAGGCTGTGATACAATAAGGCTCGCAGGAAACAGTTCACCAGGAACTGGCAATAGCATATTTAACAACCAGCCTATGATATTTAGGAACTAAAGTACCTTCAAGCCATTTTACAGAATCGTTATATATAACAATAGGACTAGGCCGGATCATTAATAGAGAAGAACAATCTTATCACCACAAAGACGGACATTAAATAATTTTTAGGATGATCCAGCCACTACAAAAAGCTTGTTTGCTAACTTTTCCAGTATGGCCACATTGCAAAATACTTCTCTAAATGATTCAGCAGTCTGCTGAATGCAAAAAGTCCTCTGTAAAGATAAAGAAACAGTTATGTAATTATTCTACTTTACTTTAGCCGAGACAAGAGTCTTAGCGAACACTACATTTTCTGCTCCTTAGGGAACATTTCCAATTATATTTCATGCAGAGCAGGAAAATCTGCCTATCACATGGAGCTACTGAGAATTTACTCTTAGCATCTCTTCAGAGAAAATTCTTCATTAATTACAGATCATCATCCATGAATCTTGCTAAAAAACACAGAAAATAAAACTAGAAACTGTATCTACCACCTCAAGAGATGTAGCTTCAAAATAATTAAGGATCCAGCTGAAGAACAAATCAACCAAAGACAGCGAATCAATGAAAAATGATACGCCAAATCTCTATATGACATGGAATAATGCAAATGAAGAAACGAGAAAAAACTTCTAATGGGGCAGGTATGTAAGCAAAGATGTTATTATCTTTGGGAATAAATGCATATCTATTTACAAGCAAACTTACCAGGAAGAAAGAATATTTGCTACACCTCGCCCCCATCCCCCAAAAAATCATAATGCAGCAATCAGAAGCTAATTGCTAAATGACCTCTCTGCCTGCAGTTGCTTAGGTTTGTCAAACTTTAAAAACCTACTACAGAAAAGCATTCTAGGGGAAAAAAAATTTTGCCCATGGATTTTCCAGGTAGCCAGAAAGAAAGATGCCTTCTTGAGAAAGGGTCAGCTGCGGAGTTTGAAAAAGGGACAGATAAACCCGAAAAAATAAAACTTCTAAAGAGAACACAGAGTTTAGAAAAATATCAGTATTACAATAACAAGTAAGATATTTCTTTTACTCCTACTCACCTAAACCAGATTTTTTTAACCTCTTTAAGTGCTGACTTGTTTGTTTTCCAGTTGGAGACTTTTGCCCATGTTTCATCTCTTTATCAGAACCATCTGCTTCACCATTTTTAGATTCAGATCCTTAGGAAAAAATAAAACGCCCCAAACATGATACTGATGCACTTGTACCAACAATCCCCCCAGCACCCGCTACACTGTAAACAAAGCAGAAATAGGATTTAAAAAAAATTGACATCTACTTGCTGAAAGGCAATACACCTTTCTGGTCACAATACAATTCCTCATCATCAGAGGAAATGGAAGTAAAAGCTCAATAAATCAATTAAGTGCTGAAAACTAAAGTTTACTGAACACTGCAGTCAATAAAAATGTTCACTGATCTAATAAAAATGTTTTCCTATAATGCCCAAGAGATATCTTTAAAAATATTTTAACCTCAAGTTATGGGGCAGTAAAGCAATCTAAAGGCAAAAAAAGATAATTTCTTTGTGAAGAAACATTTATAGGAGAGAGATGGATGGAAATACAATTGTCAATTTGAGTTAAACACAGACATAGAAATCTCTTAAAATGAAGCAACTTAACCACCAGAACTAAAGGTCAAGGTTATGCTGCAGTGATAAGCATGGTACCAGAGGAAGAAAAGCTAACAAAAGGATCCGAGTATTGCAATACAGAACTGAGACACAAATTCACATTCAAAGAGAAGCTTGCCTTTTTTTTCCCCCCTCCCCTTTTTATGGCATTGAATACCAGCATGTGGTCCTCCATTAGAGTTCCAGAGCCAAACAAAATGTTACTTTGCATTCCTTTAAATCTGCTGCTATTACCAATTGTCATTTTACTGTGTGCCTTCAGTTCTTTATTAAAGAAAAATCTCCATCCTTGAGACACCAGATTTGATAAAGAAATAAAGACGTTAAACAAAGCCACCAAGTGGAAATATTATTTCAGCAGTTCCAAATTCTGTATGCTACACAGCTGATTCAGAGGAAGGCTCTGTGACTAGAGCTGATCTTGCAAATGGTCCTTTAGCTATTTACCTGAAGGTGAATCCGACTGCTCATCAGACACCTTTAATGGTGTCAAAACAACACGAGGAACAGTCTTGTTTACCATCATTGAGACTCCATTTCTTCTTTTCTGCTGTTGTCTTAAAGCCTACAAAAATGATAACAAAACATAAAAATGTAACAAAAAATAATGCTTATAAGTGAATTACATGAGACATTTCTCTACCATTAAACTGAATCTCTTAAAATAAGCATAATTTACATAGCTACTGACTTGCCAGACTTCACACTCGTCCCCTTTATGTCATTTTTCTTTAAAATATAAAATAAGGCTTTTGGTTATAAAGAGAAAGAAGATGCATCTTAGATCATTTTCCAATACAGTTTTGACAACAAAGCAGCACGTAACCATTTGCTCTACCTTAACAGCACAACATGATAACCCATGGAATGTGAAACTAAGACTTCCAAGTAAAAAAAATGTAAAATAAATGTTTCAAAACCAGAATAAAAATATATATGTCTGCACATCTCTCGCAGGTGCATCCTCTCCAGTATACTGCTCAGTCAATCAAGTTAACACAGAGTGTCATCAGTATGTACAGCATGTAAGGACTACAGTATTGATGCACTCACTCAGCCGTGAGTAGTGCTGCACAAAATCACTGAACATGGCAGGAATCATTTATTTTTGTGAAGGGAATCAGTCCTAATCTTGGAAACCTTGCAGCACTTGGCTTCTGTCTGCTTGACTTTGGGCATTAACCTTCAGAACACGAACATGATGGTGTTCTGGCAAATCTGGGGAAAAATGATACAAGAATAAATCTCTACAAATGGGAGTGCTTTGTGTTTCATAAATGGATCAAATACAGGGTTGATAATGTAATACAAAATATTTAAAGATTAGAAATAGGAAATACCTGTCAGACTGTTTTATATGGAAAATGATATCTGATTCAAAAGATCTTAAAACATACAAATATGGATACTTGCCAATTAATACCTTTGCAAGCATTAAAATTCTGGAATTCATCAGAATGGGCTGGGCTTAATACAGATCTCTCCTATCCTCCTGTCTATTTTTCTACAATCTTGCTGTGCACTCGCTTTTTATAACTGTGATTTTCTCCTGGTTTCGGCTGGGGTAGAGGTAATTTTCTTCCTAATAGCTGGTACAGTGCTGTGTTTTGGATTGAGCATGAGAATAATGTTGATAACACGCCAATGTTTTAGTTGTTGCTAAGCAGTGTTTACACTAAGTCAAGGACTTGTCAGCTTCCCATACTCTGCCAGCGAGGAGGTGCACAAGAAGCTTGGAGGGAGTATAGCCAGGACAGCTGACTCAAACTGGGATATTCCATACCATATGACATCATGCTCAGTATATAAGCTGGGGTCAGTTGGCCGGGGGGCAGCGATCACTGCTCGGGGACTGACTGGGCGTCAGTCAGCAGGTGGTGCACGGTTGCATCACTTGTTTTTTTTCTTTCACTGGGTTTTTGTCTCTCTCTCTCTCTCACACACTTTTCATTACAATATTATTGTT
>NW_008796043.1:1830896-1862316 GCF_000699145.1 Aptenodytes forsteri
TTATTATTATTATTATTGTTGTTATTATTATTATTATTATTTCAATTATTAAACTGTTCTTATCTCCACCCACGAGTTTTCTTACTTTTGCTCTTCCGATTCTCTCCCTCATCCCACCGGGTCAGGGAGAGGGTGAGTGAGCAGCTGTGTGGTGCTTGGTTGCCGACTGGGGTTAAACCATGACAGAGTTGTGTTATGATCTTGGGGGGGGATTTATTAAAGTAATACTATATCAACAAGGAACATTATCCCTGTAGGTTTATGAGCATGAATGATTGATGCCTTATAAGGTTTAAGTCTGTAACTTCAATTAATCTGTAATATCTTTCCAAAATGTTCACACAGCTAAATAAAAAAAAATCTCTGAAAAAAAATCGATATCACTCTATTCCTCTAAATAACACACTACACAACATAAAATACATCAAGCCACACATAAAAAATAACCCCTTTTATAGTACACTTCTTAAAAGACACATAAGCACTGTGCAATAAAAAGAAAATTAGAACACTTGAAATCAAACAAAGAGAGGAAGCTGGTCAGATCTGCACTGAACCAAAGCAGCAAGCAGAAAGCCGTGAAGAACAGCCTATACTTCACACATTTTGGAGACAGAAAATTCCTACTGGTATTGAGCAAGCACAGCCAGACTTGTGGACAGAAAATTCCAAAACATTTCTCAAAAATGCCCCAAAATTCCAAAAATGACCCTCAGTGCACAGTCCTGCCAAGCTAAGTGTCAAACCAGGTGATCCTTATTTAATAGTAACACCACTGAGACAGTAACAAATAGTCCACTAAAAATTAACTGAAAAGACAGCCAACTTCTGCACTAACAGCATACCAATATACCAACCCAGACTTTGTATTGTTGTGCCCCACAGCCTGATTTGCCTGATGAAGAGCAAAGAGAAGAAATATTCATGCTCTGTGTCATCCTCCCTAGACAAATGAGTAAGAGCCCAAACGATGACCCATTTTCTCCTCCAGCCTGACCTTTCAAGACAATTTCCACCTCTACCAGGGATCATAGCCTTGTTGCCAGCATCCATAAGGAAATACCATTTTAATGATTTATACAGCCGCTGTGACAAAGGTAGATTCTTTGTAAAGCCTCACAGTTGATTTTCAATGCTTTAGACTGAACGCCCACAAATGAGAGAAAATAAGCAGCAGTGTATCCTCCATCGATGACAGGTAGGTAGCATTTGTACACCTTAGCTGACACACGTGCTGCTGGAGCGAGGGCAGAGGTACCCAATCTTTGTCAGGCACACCACTTACCTTCTTTTATGTTACAGGAAGGCCACTTGCGGACCTTAAGCACATATTTATGGAACTGATCTGGCACTTCCAAGAAGCACAGGCCACCCCACGCTCACAGAGCACTAATGCAAGACAGCATGGCTCATCCCAGCACTCCCCGGACACTCAGAGCCACAGGAGAACACAGCTGGGAGCAGGCAAACATTGCTACCAGAACTATTCACTTTGAGGCATAGCCCACTTCTGAGCACAGGCTAAGCACCTCAACATGTGAGGATCAAGCACAAACCTTAAAGACACCATTTCCCTTTGACACAAATTTGCTTTTCAGGGTTTCTTTTTCCCTAACATTCATTGTTTCACTGACAGTCCCTCCCCCATCTCCTCCAGTTTCAAAACGCAAGGAACCGATCATGATGCAGGGCCCATAGTTAAGTTTGGAAATCAGTCTCTACGGGATGACTCAAGCTGACAGTAAAGCTACACACATGTGGACACCTGAAAGACAGGTTGTGGAATGGAAAAAAAATTAAAACCATGTGGACATCAAAATCTAAGTCAAAGTTTTAACACAAAGTGCCAATGAATTATGCTGTGCCCAGAGAATAGACGAATAATCTTCCCCATGCCTCTCTATCTTTTCATTTGTCAAAGGAAAGATATGAGGCAGGGGAGGAGGGTACAAAAGTATCAAGTAAATAATCTAACATTTGATTTACAGAGTAAAGAGATGGCGGAGATTTTGCTCAGTCATCCTGCTTAGTGGGACATATTATTCCCAGCTAATCACAACAATTTTGTGTTAAATTCTCCTTTGAATTTAAAGCTGCAGGGTCTCAAATTTTGGATAGACAAGTCTTTGCAAGACAACACTAGGAGCAACCCAGCAGAGGGAGAAATTGCTGACTGATGCCTAGTTACTAGTAAAGCCAAACACTAGAAGGAGTTAAGTATAAACCAAGGCCACTCTGTGCAGTCTTCTGCTGAGGACAAATATATAACTTCTCTACACTTACCCTGAGGGATATTAATTTTAGGACACAAGACTACTGTAGGATAAGACAAGAATCTTGTATCCCAAGATTAATTCTACTTAGCTGGGAAGTCAATGGGATTACTCAAAGTGAAACATACACCAAATGCTTTGCTATATTGAGCTTTTAGTGCACCAAGCTAATTTAGTGCTTTCCTAGTGACCACGACCAAATAAATCTCTACTTTTGGCTCTTCTGGTGAAGGGAATAAACACAAAGTAGAGGAGTCAAATTTGTGACTAGGCCTGAGGAAAATGAGGAATTTTATAACTTATTCCAAAGAAAAATGGTTCCAGATCTCACTGTAGATACAGAAACAGTAACTAACACAAACTACATTGGCATCTTTTACTGACACAGCCTTTTGCATCTCATCCATATTTAGAGATATATAATGTCCTAGCTGCACTTCCTATAGAACTGCAAGATCTATCTACCATATCTACCAAATGATAAGGTGTCATTTTTACTATGGAAAATGAGAGAGAAACACATATAGCACATATGATAGCTTACATAAAGTATATTTTTCTTTAATGAGACTCTATGTTTACATTTCAAATGTATTCAATCACTTTGTGCTAAATGCTTGAGTTAAAAAAGCTGCAAGTTTTAAATTCCTAGAACTGATCACTGTTGAAGTATTCTGTAAAACATTACTACCATTCTATCTGTACAGCACATAAATAAAAAAGGAGAAAAGACAATGAAAGTTCATGTGGTATACAAGTTAAACATTAAAAGCTCTCTTAAAATCACCACCAAAATATAGTACTTACATCCAGCCTTTCACAAGCAGATTTGCAAAGGACATCTGTGAATCTCTCGCACATAATGAGTATGGAGAATTCCCAATATTCCCATTCATAAAAATGAACCTGTGACCATCTGTTGAATAACACTGCCACGGTCATTATACAGGACTTGGCATAATTAATTTGTTTAATGAAATTACTTTTATTGCCAAAATCTTTAAGTAACCTATCAATCCATTTTCATCCAAAGAACTCAAAATAACATGAGTATTAAGAGAACACAAACTCTGAAGATAGATGACAAAAGAAAAAAACCATGCAATTAACAGTGATCTTCTAATTCCAAGCAGGTTTTATAAAGAGGTACAAGAGCGAGTCTCCTTCTCTTGTTTGGGGAGTTTATGCCCCTGCTGGAGTATAGCAAGCAGTGTGTTGGAGGTTTCATGAACGCTATTATCTGTTCTTAAGAATAATCATTTAATATTTAGTTGATCTTAACACAGGAAAGACTTCTTCACCCATGTGACAAAATGGTTGACTCTCCTCAGTAAAAACTAATAAAGTCGTCTTTGAAGTAGGAATGAAAGGAAACAATATAAACTAAAAGGGAACTGGAGAGAGGGGAAAAATACATCCCCAAAAAAGCACCAGAAGCAAAATGTCAAGCTCTATGCTCTGATTTTACTGCTGCTTGGGATATTTTTTTATTATTTTTCTTTCCCACATCTTTTCAACTCAGAATGAAAAAATGCAGCATACAGATAAACCATTAATGCAGAAAACCACTTTCATTTGAGCTTAAATGCATGACATGCTGAGAATGTTAAAAATTAAGTTATTAACAACAAAGATATTTAACACTTGGTTGCATTAAGCAACATCATCCCAGATTTCTATTTGTTCCATAAATGTCAAGTCTACATTCTGAAACTCGTATCATGAAACATAACCTTTGAAATTTCACACATTATGGATCAGAAATGTAAAGCTACGGAATTCTTCCGTTCTGCCATGTGAAAAACACGAGCTACGATACACTGAGAAGTCTATCGCACAAAATAAATAACAACTCTACATCATGGTCATGGTTCCCAAATTGGCAAAGATGAAACAGATTTATAGTTTATCACTGATTCACTTAACACCACCATAAAATTCAGTCTTTGTCCTCTCTCTCACCCTCATTTTGTTAGTAAAATTAAGACAGCCTTTAATTCCCATGTCTCTATTAAATTAAAAATTCTCAGTGGCAACCTGTTTCATGGATACACAGAGCAGTTAAAATAAAACAGTAAGCACCACAAATCATGAAGAATAAACACATTATTATTTTCAGGATGCCACTATTTCTTGTATTAAACATACATTAAAAGTACTCAGTTATAAGCATGTAAACATAAGATTAAAAGAATAATAAAGATGTCCTATGGAAACAGCTACAAAGTACAAAGTGCCATTTCCAAAGCATAGAGCAAATTAATTTACTTCCAACCAGACTTGTACACCTACCATAACAGTAGTGGTGCCAAGTGTACACAACCGATCATTTGGAGATAAGATATTTTCCATATAGTAGTATTTCCAAGAGTAGTGGCAGAACACCAGGCTGGAAGTTTGGAGACGTAGAGTTTATTTTCAAACTCTGCTAATAACTTCTTGAATAAGCATCTATTCTTGTCCCATGCCATGCTCCTACCCTGTGACACTTGTATCTGTATTTGCAACAAAAATAATTTCTTGCTGCATATTTGTTCTTTAGGTCCCAGTAGTGGTCAGGGTCTTTCTGTACAACTACAGTATACATTAACAACTGAACATTCATCTGTATATTAACCAACATTGAACTAAAGTGCTTGGACATTTGTGGTGCAGAGACAGAGAGATGTGTGTATTTATGTGCGTGTCTGTACACCTGCAAGCCAGCACTATCTTCTATAGGATTACAATAATGCATTCACAGCTACAGTTGCTGCAGATCATGACAGACTGCAAAATAAACATTTTTGTTGCTTTCCCAACCATAGAAACAAGAGAAGGACAAAAATCCATGTGATGTGTTCAACGCCTGTTCTGACTTGCACATGAATGCGAATGATGATGGCATATGCATTGGCTCTGTGGCACTTTTTTCCAAAGAGAAGAGTGTTGGGTTTTTTTAAAATTGTTCATGTAGTATTAAACTAATAATATCTATCAGCTGAAAAGTGCTTTATGGGGAAATCTGTTTCTTGGCACAACAAAGCACATATAGGTAAGGCAACAGTTTGTAGAAAGAAGTTTAAAAACAAACTAAAGATAGCAATGTCAATACAAAATCTTGAAACAGTAATCAACATTTTCCATTAGGTCAAATTTGTAAACATACTCTGCACAGGGTCCAAAGCATACAGTGGGGGCTTCAGGGCTAGACTACCATTCTCCAGATAAAAAATCTTGTCATATTACCTCTCAGAAAACAGGTGCACCAATTTACATTGCACCAGTGTAAGCAGTTACAGCGTAATGCCTTTCTGCTAGACATCCTGTTTCAGTCTGGGTTCTGCCACATGCCCACACACCCTGAGCACACAGCCTTCTGGGGACCTACCCAACAGCTCCTGGAACAGCATTTGTAGATAACTGCTTGTCAGCATTTTGTAGGAGGCTTCCTAGAGCTCTGAAGAGTTGTGAGCTGTTCCAACTCCTGTCTTTCCCTGAAAAGGACAACCATTTCTAGGATGCACTTCAAAATCAAGGCATGATTCATTTTTACCTGGGTATAATTTCATGTTATAAACTATTCAAATCAAAAGCTGTTCTTTTCATATGGCCCAGAAGAAGATATTCACTTAGACACGCACTGCCACTATATGGAAAAATCATCTAAAATCACTGGAAAAGCTTGACTGGGACTCTCATCTCCAGTGATGATATTTGTCATTAATACAGTAGCAATGACCAATTAATCTTAAATAGTTCCCCAGAGAAGTGCAAGGCTTAGAACTAGGCCACTATCATCAGATTGACTGTCTGAGACTTGGGACAAGCAACTGCATCTACAGAACAGAACAAAGAGAGCACTTTCGACCTATGTTTGGGAAGGAGATTCTGCTACGCAGCAGTGGTAGATTTAACCAAAGGTAATGTTTATGCCAGGACATACTTTAAATGAGAGACACTGTCCTACAGTGAGGTAGAGGGGCAACTACACTTCAACATGTACTGTTCTAAAGTTGCTTTCAAATTCTTCTTAGTTATTTCTCAGAGTAAGAAATTCTGGAAAACACATTTATTAAAACAGAAAACATGCAGAAGAGCTGCAAAAAGCATGCTATGCAAACAACCCCAGAGGAAAAACAAACAAGCAGAATGCCCCAGCAACTGGGAGCTAGTTACCAGAAAGCGGTACAAAAAGAATTCAGGGATTGTGTGGATTGCTGTCCCTTTCTTTCCATCACAGGTAAGGGCTGAGGACCAGGGGGATGACCCAGAAAAAAGTCTCATAAACATTGTCTTGCCTCTTACCAAAGCACTGTGTTGAGCAGCTGGTACATGCTGCCCATGCATAGGGACCTTTAGAGGGACATACCGTGCAGCCTGCCTTCGGGCAATGCATGTACTCCCTGAAGAGCTCCTGCTGGAACTCTTGCTCTTCCAGCTTCTTTTCCCCATTATGCAGTCTCCCTGCCATAGTTTCTCTGTCCTCTTCCCTAGACTTGTCTTGGCAATCAGAAAATCAGTTTAGTTTATCATCTTCAAACTTCCATTTTCCTGAATGCATTTTGTAAATTCCACTGTCCCTTCCCATGTCTCTCTAGAAGTCAAAAAGCAACATGTTTTCCTTGTTTTCCATTTGTTGACTGGAAAATTTGTCAAGAATCATCACTTATGTTGCCAGACATCTGATCAAATGCTTCAGCTAGGGAGCCAGAATTCTCCAACTGTGCCTTTGGTAAATTTGTAGCATCTGAAATGAAACATAGGAAAATGGTTAACAGAGACACTGACAAACTGCAGCAAACTCTCTATACTGAGGAATTCAGTACAAAAAATACCTCTCAGTTCACAGTGGATTTTCAGAGCCTTTCAGGAAGACACCCTGTGCTCAAACTCTAAGTGATAAGGACATAACGATAATGATCTCCTCTGTCACCTTTGTTTCTTTGGGGGCGAGGAAGGGAAAGGAGGGCAGGCAAATATATCGGGCTTATATCAGAACGTGTGAGTGAGTAGTTGCTCAAATGAGTCAAAGGATAGACACCACAGACAGACTCATACTGGATTACTTTCTACGGACAGCAAAATGCTTCAAGATAACCTGCATCTGGCTGTAGTCAAGGAAGGAAGTCCTAACAGAATGAGTGTGGAGGGTGCAAGACTGGTGAGTTTGCTCTTGTTCTTCTCTCAAAGCAAGATAAGCAGCGTGCCTGAGCTGAAGACAGGAAAGCAAATCCACACCAGCATCAAAGTAGATCAGGATTCTACCGTCAGTGCCAACCTAGGCACTTGGACACCTGTGTCCTTATAAAACAAACAAACAAAGAAATCTTGTTAAACTAGTCCTGTGAATTTGGGTATATCAGGGCTAAATTACACTGTTCACCATTCTGCTCTGAAATTTAGTCTCTTGTTGCTTCAGGGTGTAGGTTGATTTCTAATAATAATTACAGTTGTGCTAGAAAAGTCAGGCTGAAATGTTACTGGGAGCTGTACAGGTCTAACGTCCTATAATTCAGAAGCAACACGAGCCAAACCATAACTTCCCCATAGCTCTCTTAATGCTTGGGGCCTGACAGCATCCACTGGAAAAAAAGGGATGTGGAGTTGCCACTTCTACTATAAGAACAAATCACATGGATGGGTGCCTTCCTTCTCCATAAAAAACCTGCATCTACCCACTTTATGAATAAAATAGTGGCACATATATGAACCCAGCCACCAAGCATGCAGACAAAGCCCAAAGTTAAGAAAAACAAAACAAACCATGGCAGTAACATACCTTGTGTAGATTCCCTTATTTCCTGAGCTTCTCTCCTCCCAAACCCACTTGGCTGCTGTCTCTGGAGTTTCTGTCTCTACAAAGAGATCTGGATGCCCAGCACAGTCTCAGACATGTCCTGGTCTGTATTCAGATCCTGAGTCTGAATGGAGTATCCTTCTCTTCTCCCAACAGAAAATTTATGGGTACCCTTCTTGGTGCTGATTCCAAAGTGCCAAAAGTGAGGCAGGATTTTCTTCCATGTCTGGGAGGCCTACTATCATCCCAGACATCGTTATAGTGCATCTTCAAGTTCTTTATCCTCTCTTGGTACTGCCCCAGGAAACAACTGGTACACTGATGGACAAGGTGCTCTTATACTTGGCTATCAGAGTCCAACAGACACTAATACCACCTCAATGTCCTGGATATTCACACATGCTCAGTGTTACCTATGTGAGGCCAGTTTGCAGGTATGATCGTTTCTTCCGAGAAATGTTCCAAGAACATCTTGATAGATACAGACAAATCTGTACATAGCGAAGACTTCCAAAAAAAGTATCACCTCAAGTCAATGGAACAGAAACTGGACCAGAGAGGAGCATGGTAGATACTGTGCCATGACTTGATGTCCGTACTTGAGTTAGCCTTGTCCAGAGCAAGAATAATTCACACAGTAGTGTGACCATGTACCACTGCTAGCAGATGCAGATGTAGTTCAGTACTTTCCCAGGAAGAGGTCCTTACATGGGTCTGCATGCCAAAACTCTCGAGTGTGAAAATGAGGTAAATCAGTATGGAACTGATCAGTACTGATAGGAAATCAGCATGTGACAGCATGCAATAAACCTTCTTTTCAAAGGTACTAGATCAGCAACAGCTGGGCACACATACCCAAGCACTTCCAACAGCAAAAGGGAAACAGAAATCTGTAAAATCTGGCATCAGAAAGCCAAGCATAAAAGGCAGCTCTACACGATAGACTCATTTGTCTAAACCCTCAGGAATGGGAACTATTTTGTTGGACGTTACACTCAGATACTATACAAGGGCAAAACTGAAACTCCCTCAAAAACGAAAAAGCAGCATGAAACACACTCAGTGGTAAAACACTCAAAACCTTTCTCCCAACAAGGACACTACAGAAGGTGGTGAAGCTTTCCAGACGAAAATGGCAGCCCGGCCTTTGAAAGGTGAGAAGATAAGGTCTGAACTGTGACACAGACCTTGTGAAAGTCCACTGCAACTGCAAACCTCCTTAGCCCATGCAAAGTACCCCAGATCCACTGCTACCTGAGAGAAATCAAGACCAAGAGCCAGGGCTCAGAAAATGCCCTTTCCTCCAAGTTCCTAGCATAGCTCAAGAAATGCAGTGTTGTGACTAATTTTATTCATGAGACCATCCTAAAAAACAGGCTGTTACAAGGAAATGTGAGATTGCTCTTTGCAAACTAAACCCAGGAATATACCTCTAAAATTCATTAAAAATCAAATCATATGTAAATCCAGCATACAACACTTTAAAGAGAATTACATGTGACTAGAGTCGTTAATAAGTAGATAAACAGTGGAGAAAATATTCTAATTCTAGCTCAGATCTTCAAGCAGTACTGCACATTATCAACTTGCCTCTCACTTTAATGGATTACAAAACAAATACACGCGAGATCAAGTTAATGTGAAGAACCCACTGTTTTTAAATAAATCGAGTAGGAAACTGTTTGAAAGACTATCTTGTAGGTTTTCATTCTGTGAAGACTGTTTAGAAATAGAAAAAAAGCAATAGCTAGGGAAGACCCCATTACGACATATATACAGTGTATGTATGTTTATATAGTATAAGCACTTGCTGAGAGCATGATGATGGCTCATCTTCTGTTACGTTAGCATGGAACCAGTAAGTTAGTATCAGTTGGAAGAGCATTGCATACAACTGTCTAAAGTTTCTTGTGTATTCAAAGGTATTATAGGTTCTTCTTTGTACAAATTTTAAGTATTATGTATCCATAAAAGCAATAGAAAGATTGGAAAGTGAAAGAATAAATTTCCAACAGAAATTTTATAAATAAAATCACTGTTAAAGTTTATTCATCTCTACTACAATATCAAATTGAATCGAATCTGCAGCGTGTACATGGCAGTAGCCAACACCTGAAACTTTAGAGAAAAGAAAGCAAAAATCCTCTACTATTCCACAATACAAACGTCCATTTGTCTAATACTGTACATAGAGAAAACATTTTACTGATAGCTGTAATAATACTCTCATACTCTGAAGTACAGGATCTAATTACCATCAACTTAATTAAAACTAACTTCTTTTTATCGATTACTTAACTTTCTGATGTTGCTCTAACCCTACTGCCTTAGGGAATGTTTTCAAAGATTTCCATCAATGTTATGACTTTTTATATTAATTAAGCTATTCTGACTAATTTGCCCTTTTAAAAATTATTCTCAATGCTATACATCTGCTAAGTGACAAATGGTAGAATTTAAAGTTACACAAGTTCAAACATATGTGGCTTTGCTCTTTTTTTCCTCTCCTTTCCCTTTACCCGCTCCCTCCACCCCTAAGAAAGTTCACCTATTGCAAAAGATCTATATAGAAGAGTTTCCAAAAAGTGTGTCTTTTTCACAACTATCCACACAGTTAGTGAGCTGCTTTGTGCCCACTGCTCAATCTTCCTGACCAAACAGATCTGAGACCCCAATCTAACAATCCTTTCCAGTCCTCAAAGCCTCTAAGTACAAGATAACCTTATGTCAATGATAAAGGTCTATTAATTTTAGTGGATTTAAACTCAAACCACTGAAAAACTAAGCACAAATACTTAAGTGTTTCTAGGACATGTGGACAGGCTTTGCTTAACTTAAGCCTAAATCAACAACTCGGCAATAAACTACCCCATGAAATACTAGACCTCTGTTAACCATAACTAAGAGAACAGCTATGAGAAAAATTTAAAAACCCATCATCTCATTATGCTAACACTTTAGAAAAGTTTTATTTCATTTTTTATAGTCTTTACAAGACTAAAACAATTCCTACATACTCAAAATTGAGAGGAGATAATGATAATTTTCTTGGAATTATAATTTTTTAGTTTTTCATTTGCCCGGCTGTAAGCTGAACTAATTTGGCACTATTGGAAAATAATTTTCACATTGTTATGCTTTCAGTTAATATCTGACTTTCAACAATCAGCTACTTTTGCCAAGCTTTACTACTTATCGTGCAACCTAAATCATTCAAATTGTAAAGTATTCAAAAAACAAAAACTACCCCACTTTTATACACTAGTGTCAAATACAGTATGAATGAAAAATTACTTAACAGATCATAAAGAAACACTGAACAGCAAGTATACACAGATTCTCACCTATCTGCAGAACTTCTTTCAAAATCTTTTTGTTTTATTTTAAGCCTCACATAAAATTTCCAACACAAATGCTTACATAGGAAAAGCAGGGATGTGATAATATAAACAATTCTGCTTACTTGAAAAGCACTTAAAAACCCATCAAACTCACAATAAATAGCAGGACTGCACCATCGGTAAAAAAAAAGAAAAAAACCCCAGAAATACACCACTAAACAAACCACTAAAAATCCTCAGAAACGCCTTGAAATTCTGCTGACATCTTATTCGTATAAGACTGACACACATGCTAAAGGGAAGCCAATTGATTATCAGTCAATATAAGCTTACCTGCTTAAGTGCTTTCTTTGTGTGCTGCTGGAAGGAAGATACTAGCTTGCTTTGCACCGGTGCATTAGTAAGGCTCGAATCACGATTGGAAGACATTTCTTCAGATGTCTGCTTTGGGCAAACTATATAAAAAGAAAAAAAAAAAATCAGAATACTGTTACGGGGGTTATCTTCCCTGTATCTTGGAAAGTCCTGAGGACAGAAAAAAAAAAAGGCAAGTGCCTGGAAAACAAAAAGCTCACTCTAAGAAATTCAACTAGTCTTGAGGTCCAGATGAGCTGAAAATCCGGCCATATTCTAAATAAATGCATTGCTTCACAAATATTTGTACCTCATCGTACTCTTCCTATGCAGTTCTGGAGGCCTTGCATATTTTGCCTTTCAGGTCCTGAACGGTAACTGAAATAGTTTAACTGTGGTTTTCACACAGAAGCTAGACAAAAATTATCTTCCTCACCAAGACATTTTTAATGGATTATTATGTGTCTAAACGTGTATTTACACAAAAGACACTGATGACCCTGTATTCTAGAAGTACTTATAAATATGTAACTTCATGCCAGATTGTAATGGCTTCTTAGGAGCCAGACTCATCTATTTTATAAGTACTTCTTGGTAAAGCTAAGAACACACACTTTCCTGTTTAACGGGTAGACTGGAATATCCTGCAAAGAGAAATTCTGGTCTCTCAGGTAATACACACTGCTACTTGTCAGCCTTCTAAATAATACATGTTTTAATGAACAAATACTACAGTACTTGCATTAAACAGCCTCTTGAATACATGTTGTGTGAGACATAGAAAAAGTCTCCTGGTCAAAAATAAAAGGAAATATGATTAATTGTTTTAAAAAAACAGCTTTATTAAACAGATATGAAAGCTGTGAAAATAGCTGGAGGATCCTATTAGCCTTGGTAGTCAGCAAGCTTGACGAAAAGGGCTGTAAAAACCTTTCCACTCCTAATGCCTTGCATTACTATTACTCTCACTAGTGTCCTATGACAGCCCAGCTAAAACAGCTTGAGCATGGATCCAGAAATTAAGCAGCTTTTTTTCCATTCTCCTCTGCTGACTCAATTCAAGTCTGTCTTCCAGCGCTGCTCAAAGCTGGTTTGCATGTTGACATACCTTCTTTGTAATGCCCTGCAGCTGTATATGGTTTTCCAAGGTTTGCCATACTTCACACACCTACCAGAATAGTTTGAAGACGCTCAAAGCAGCTGCACAGACACGTGCCAGAAATAATTTTAGCCCAATGTTTCTGTTTGGCTGTGGTTTTCTCATCCTTCAGTGGGATGAGCAGACACCTGAAGTAGCATTCTAATTCCCTTGCCTTTAGCAATGTTTCACAGAAGAAATATTGTAATGATTTTTTTGCATGTTTGTAAGAAAAAAAAGTAGAATAGAGACAATTTAGTTATCAATAATTAATGGCCACTGTAAGATCCATGTGATATTAAACATTTGTTTTCACAATGAAAGAAAAAATAATACTTACCTCACAAACAGAGACTACACTATGTTTTATGGCATTGGCATTACGTCAAGATAATTTTCATATTAAGTTAAAAATTTTCATTAGCAGATAAGACAAATCCTATTTTGTCACAAGATTTATGACTGATATTTGTCACTTTTTTCCCTTATACTTGAAGGATTTGTCAAAGTATACAAAGAAGCTGCAACACAAAACAGGTTCTGAGTTTACAGCATCACCTGGTTTGGATCAATCTTTTCCACATGATGAGCAAAGCTTACAATCAAAAAAGACAACTTAAAGGAGCCACAAAGTGTCAGCAGAAAACAAACAATAGCTGGTTTATATAATCTAAATCACTGCAATAGCTAAGCTCCTGAGACAAAGAACACCTACACCAAAATAAAAACCTGACATTTCAAATTACCCAGCTTTTGTCTTTTCTTTCAAAGAGAATTTTTCTACTGTTTTCTGGCAAAGTCTGAGAGTCAAAGAACTGAAGAAAAAAACAGAAATAGCATGAGCACACAAAGCCTAGAGTTAAGGAGAACAGAACAAATTTAAAAATGCCTAAAGAGTGGAAACTCTTATATGGTTAACTGTCCCTCCTAAGAGAGGATACAACATGACCTGCCATGAAAAATCTATTCCTGTTGTCTGGGATGACTGCAACTCCTATTACCTTCTTGTTCAAATGGGAAATTCTGATTTTCATTACTCTGATCTAGGACATTATCCAAGAGTCTCCCCTATTTATTTTGGTGATAAAGTTCATCCTGGAGAGGTTTGGCAATACTAACTGATATGCTCAACACTACAACCGTTAATGTCAAAGTCACAATATAGCACAGGAATAAAAATAAACATAGCTCTATATTAATTTTGTGCTTTCATTCATTTTTCTTTTAACAACAAACCCTGAAATTGTGACAGGGTCTATTAGAGGCCATACTTCTTATTTCTAGCATTACTTCAATTTTACATAAAAATCTTACCAGTGTATTGGTTTCTCTTGCTTCTGTTTCTTTAAAGCTTTGGCAACAAAGTTAAACCAAAGGAACAGGGATTGTTCTAATGGGTGAAGCAACTGGAACTGAAACCCACTGAAACGATAAATAGCTTTCCATTGCTGTAATCTCTTCTGCAGGTACAGAAGGAATACCTCACTCTAGGCTGGTTTGGTTTAGTGCAACCCAAACCTAGTTCCTTCAGAGTTTTGAAAAACAAACTTTTTCCTGTAGTCTATGATTAAAGAAATAGATATGTGAGGCTGAAATCCACTGCTTAAAAATTTTAAAATGGCATGGTGATTAGAGAAAGTCAACCTCGTTTATTAACAACAAATGATACTTCCTTTCTAAAATATAGTTTGTACATTATAAATATTTTCCTTCATATGTCTAGTAGCTTAAAATAGTAAGAAGCTATTTTAAATATTGTTTTCCATGTTTTAATTAGATTTCTATTTCCATTTAAAACCAGATTGATAAAAATCATGGCTATAAACCTAACCATCCAGTAAATAAGAGATGTCATTGTCTATTTTCCAAAAGCAGAAGATATAAACATTAAAAATCTAAATACATTATGTTAATTTATATAATTGTTTAATAACTTATACAGTCTATTCACTTTTTAGCAAAAAATAATACTAAAATTGATATACAGGCTTTATTTAGAGGATAATCAAGATATTAAGCGTTTATAAAACAATATTAATTGACTTTTCTGTAGGAAATGAAATACAAATATGAGACAATGAATAAATTGATTCTTTAAAACATGTTCTGCTACTTTGTGATTTAAATCAATCTGTGCCAAAATCTCACTATATTACAATGCCTGTGACCACAGAAAATTGTATTCATTTATTTGTTCATTTATACCGATAAAGTCCAACTGCTTTTCTCTGAATGGGTCAGAAGTAAAAAAAGGGGAAAATATGACAGAAAAATATGTAAGTGTTTGAAATGAACATTGATGATCCTAGTGAAAAAAACAATGTCTTAAGAACAGAGCAGGCATTTCTGCTATGGAAACCAAAGAACACAGTAAAAGAAAAACAAATTCAAGAAGAGCGAGTGGTCTTTGTACATACATACAATGTTGGAAAGCTGCAACTACTTTGTCCATAAGCACTGAAGATGCATGAATATTATTAGATCCATGTTCGCTTGAAAAGCTTTATCAGAAAAGAATGCTAAAAATAAACTGGATGCTGGGGAGGAAAAAAAGAACCCTGAAAGAATGCGACAGATGAAGGAAAAATATTTGGGTAGCAAATAAAGAGGATTCACCATTATTGCTACAGTCGAAAAAGAGAACAAGAGCAGTTTTAAGCCTACAGGAGGCATTTCCATTTAGTGGAGAATAATTAGGCTCCATTCTTTAAATCGGCTTCTTCAAGGGCCAGGACTGAGTGAAGGAATAAAGCAAAAAGCAACTATTAAGGCATAAACTGTTAGGTTATGAGCTGGAAGAGCAGCTGGGTTTCTGAAGATAAGACCTCCTTAGTGAGTGTTCAGAGAGTGTTAACATGAATGATAGAATTAGAATTACTTAGCAAAAAGAGTGTGTTAAAAATGTTTTTGACAACCTCCATTTAAAAAACCTTCCTCTCTTCCATTTTTCCAAGACCAGTTTTGGTAATTATTATGAAAGGCTATCATTTATAAAAATCTGCAATGCTATCTTTTAATTTCAAATTTTATAGGCTATCTCTGTAATTTTTTATTACCTTTTACCTTCCCCACCCAAGAAATATGACACCTACATAAATAATAAATAAAACATATTAGTACATGTGTTTCTTCACAGAAACAATTTTTATAGGAATACAACTTAGAATTATTCTGTCTCACTGCCACTGAAAGTTATTAGGAATAATTATAAACAGATTTATGTAACTAGATGGACAGAAAAATTCCTGGAGCGCTTTAAGGGGCTTATTTTCCCAAAATAAATAGCACAATGAATTCCGATTTCAGACAGACCATACTGATTTAAAATCAAACCAGTAAAATCAACAGCAGTTCACTTCCTTCTTTGTTATAGAAACCACAGTAGATGAGAAGGATTGTTTACTAATGGCCACATTACAAAACACAAATTAATATTGCTACCATATGCTAAAGACTAGAGTCTACCTCAAGCATAAAATATATGCACACACTCTGGAGATACGAAACTTCACAGAGAACTCCCTTAGGAAAACATACACACAAAATCTCTCTCTAAAATATCCATAAGATTCAATATTTTCTTTGGGTGACACAGATCTATACTTGTATTGACATAAATGGTCACGCTTTGCCAACACAGATGTATCAAGTAATTCACCTCCATCACTCTTTGATCTCTAGAGCCCAACTTGCAAAATCTGAACAATTCAGAACTCGACTGTTGCCATCAGCTCTTGAAAATTAAAACCAGTTTGGGAGTTAGTTAATTGTTCAAGTTCGCCAAAGCAAGCAAAAACAGATGCATATATCAAGGGCAGTACTGTGACTGTAATATTCTTTTTGAAAAGCAATACTAGCACTGTGAAATGAAAAATAATATTGAGTAGTATTTTTTGGAAAAAGACATCAAATACCACATCAGCTTCAGCTTGCACTGAATCACATTATATTCTCGGCATGCTTTTGAGCCCAAACATTTCACAAAGCTTTGAAAACTGTGAATCCTTATTCCAAAGGAAGTCAACATTTTCCACTAAAAATATACAGCCTGTCATCACTAAGCCACCGATTTCTTAGGCCTCATTAACTCTACTGTACAGCAAAAAAAGCAGATGAGAAAGATCTCTCCCTCAAGCTCCACAGTATCTTCTCTCATTCTTATGACTCCCCTCCAGTGGCAATGAAACAAATAGAAGTTAAACTCGATCCTGGGTACAGTACTTTTATTTTATAGCTACTTGCGGGGAGATGAAAAAAAAACCCACCAAAGCGAAAAAAAAACCCACCAAATCAAAAAAAAAGTGAAAAACTGTCTCTTTCGGCGGGGAGATAAAAAAAACCCACCAAAGCGAAAAAAAAACCCACCAAATCAAAAAAAAAGTGAAAAACTGTGTCTATGTGTCATTCAAAACTCTGTATGTGCGAGCTGCTATTCCGTTACCATCCTTCTGCTTTTCTTTTACCCCACCAAAGCAAAAAAAAAGTGAAAAACTGTCTCTTTCGGATGTGTCATTCAAAACTCTGTATGTGCGAGCTGCTATTCCGTTACCATCCTTCTGCTTTTAGAAGAGCCTATCCCACATCCAGATGTTGCCATGTGCAACAGACATATTCAGCAGAATCATCCAGTATTATTCCCAAGAGACAAGATGCTAAGGATAACAGGTTTCCCTGAATTGCCAGAAATTCCATTCCTGGAAAGGAACTGAACATCTAAATGTGGACTCAGGTTTCAAACAATATTCATTCCTCACTACAGGAGTTATCCTAGTGGCTTCCTAGTCCAAAAAGCACAAGGTCGTCAAGAGCACAGTAGCTATAAAGACAAAATTTCAGGATTCAGCATGAATCTGACCTTCTATTTTCCACCATTTCGTCTACTATCTCTAAGAAAACTGCCTAAGAAATTAATGCTGCCGTTTCATGTTTGCAATTGAAGAACTTACAGTTTTAGGAAGTGCTGAAAACCAAAGTGTCTCAAGGGGGGACATATGTTGCTCATATTTGGGCAAACATCAGAACCTATGTTTGGGTTGGGTTGGGGAGGGAAGTCATGCTACCGTAGGAATTGCTACCTCCTCCACAGTTACATCATTGTGCATTCCATTGGCTTGCGTGAAGACAATTTTTAATCCAACTGTGCTCCGTGGCTGATGGATTAGCCCTGGCTTCAGAAACCCTAGGGACAAATGCTTTTTGAGAACAGAACATCCTATTGATGGGCAAAAGGATATTATAGTCATCATTTACCTAGGCAACACTAACTGGGATTTTAATTCTTTTACCAACCGCATCTTTACACGATGCCCCTGTATTTGAGGGAAATGGAATTTATAAGAAGATATGAGACTGCTAGAGAGCTTCTATAGAAATCCCATTCCAAACAAAATCAACTGTAGCGTAAAGAGTTTCTTTAACATATGCCTTTGGAGAAGGTGGAGAAAGACAGACTTCTCCACAGCATCTGAAAAATCCTGAGGTGTGACCATTCCAGTTGTCAGTTTAGCAATATTGATGTGGAGTAACAGCTTTTGCGAAGTCGTGTGTTTATAACTGTGAGGAATTTTTATATTATTATGCTAATAAAATTGTTCAGTAGCCTGCATTTATACTGGGAAAAGTGCCTTCTGGGGAATAATGTGATTCTTCTCTGTTTGAGTGTCAGCTGGTACTCTTTACTCCGAAAGCTGAAGACTGTTGTCTAAAAGCTCACAAACGGACTGAGGCTGTTGCTTAGAGTTTCATCCTCTGCTTCCAGCTAACTTTAAAGCGGCACTTTTTAAACTCTTGCTAAAAAATTTCTGATCACTCTGTCAGAACTGGGGCTTCTGGACTCTACCACAGTGGAAACGAGCAAATAAAAATGCAATCAAGTGGGCAATTAAGAATACAATGTGCAAACAATGTCCATCCTCATATGTATCACACATACTAAGGCTGAAAGGAGACATTATATCTGTTGACCATTTCTAAACCGCAAGTCAGAGAATTTCATAAAGCATTTTTTGTACTGAATCAAATGTTATTTTTATGCCACAGAATAGTTTCCTGGAAAGAAAAAAAAAATCCCAGCTTTAGTGTGAAAAGTTTAATTGGTAGACATCTTGTTAGATTTGGTCTGCTAGACCAAATATTTTCTACAAAAATACCTTTTCTCAAATATTTACAAACTGATCAAGTCACCACCTCATCTTTGATAAACTAACTAGACTGTCCCTATTAAATTTCCCAGAGCAAATGAGGTATTTGTTCACTCAGGAGTTCTTATATGTCTTTGCTAAATCCTTTCCTATTTTTCTTAATTCTTTCTTACAGCTATAATAATGCAATACACTAGTAATCATTTAACTAGTGCTATATCCAAAGGAAACACTGTGCCTATATTCTTTAATCAGTACTACCAGGATTATAGTCCAAGAACTGCATTGGACTAATTAGCAAAAGCATCTCATTCATGTTCAATTCATTTTCTATTGTGATCCTTAAATGCTTTTCAGATTTACTGATTTATTGAATACGTTTCCACTGCGCAAATGTGACCTTTTTTTCTTCACTTTAAAGTCTAAAAAAATTCATGCTGTTCAACTGTAATCATTTACAAGGCAATCAAGAGGGGTCTCAACATTATTATTTATTATCAATAAATTTAATCAAGAAGGATTTTATACTTTTCAAGAAGTATTGACAAAGATATTGCATGAAAAGTGGTCAAATCACATCCTCAGGAGAACAGCAAAAATACCTACTGTGGATGGTGATTCCTACACCTTTGCAGATCTAATAATTTGTAATTTTCAATCCACTTAAAACTGGCTGCATTTCTCAGGCATGGTCCTGTTTTTAAGCCAAGCATTCTATACTGTAAATAAAATCACTTATAGAATTCTATATGTATCAACAGATACCTTTAACAACAAAACTTTCAGTCTCAAGAAAAGCTATTATCAAACATGTTTGAGAAAACTATGTTCTGTATTAGCTGACTGATACAAGATATGCTGTCTTCAATTCCTTATTGATCACATCCAGCACTGGCCTTTCTGCATGCAATATAGACTCACTGTTGCCATCCCATTTACTCTTTTTAAATATATCCACTGCATGACATAAAAAAAATTTAAAATGCCTTGTCCTCAAAAAGTTAAATATATTGCAGTTTTCCAAGATTTGTTAAAGATGAAACATGAGGGTAAGTTCTCAGCTTTAAAAATAATCTAGGTGTAATTTACGGCTTTACCCCAAATATTTTAAAATGTTTAATTTTAGCAGCTGCTCTTTTATGTCACCACAAGTGCTAGAATTATTTTTATTACTGTAAACGGTGAAAATAGTATGCAGCCTCCTCCCAGTCAAAACCCAGCAATTTTCTACTACTGGCATTCTGGCATCCTTTTTTACATCCTACCACACATAAATAATTGCCAGGTTTTTGCCCTGATTTTTATTTGTTTATAACAAGTAACATCAACTTTTGCTTTCCTATCTGTAACTGTATTTGCACTGCTTTTCACACCTGTATTCTTCCTGTGACTTAGGGAAGTGGACATCAACAAACTGTCGGAGTATCAGACAAGAGTTGTTGAAGAACTACAAATATGTATGTTCACTTATACATGCAGTATATACTACATAAGCATAAAACCACTGCACACACAGAGTCTGTTAACTTATACACATAATATATCAAAGAAAATGAAGAAGCAGAGCCATTTAATAATTCTTGACTTTTGTTTTTCCACTGAGCTTCAAAACTTCACCACTAGATCCACAACAACCTGTCTTAGGAAGTTCTGTTACTCCTGTCACTCAGCATTTTGTGATTTTTCAGTGCTGCTAGCGAACAATACTGAAATAGCCGTATTGGTCCTGTATGGGTGCAGCATGGAAGCTAAGTAAGTTGCTCAAGATCAAAAAGGGAGTCTGTAGCAGAACAACAACATGAGCTGAGCCTTTTCATGTCCCAGTTGTAAACAGGACACCCTCTCACCATCTACAAAGTGAGCCAAAACAGTAGGCTGCAGTCCAGCAGTGGGACAGGTTGTGAGGGGGCAGCAGAAGAGAAGACCTGATCAAGGAAAGGTTTTTTCAGAGGTCCTAGGAAGCTAGACGTTTATGTAAAGCATTCACTTTATAAGCATTACATGAGTGTAGTTTTAATAAGAATAATATTAATTTCCTTTACTTGCAAGTAATTTTAGGTGACTGAAGAACTGTGTTTTCTTTATGAGCAATTATTACCTCTCAAAAAGAAAAAATATTCCTAAGGTTGCCATTTTCAAGTTCTTGCAATGTTTCAGTTTGTCATTATCTCAGAGAAAAAAAATGCACAGGATTTGATAGTTCAACGTGTCTTTATGTCAACATGGCACCCAGAAGAATCTCTGCCTGAAACAAAAAAAATACAAACCTTTGTCCTGTGCCCAGAACTCTACTGAGGGACCAACCCCACATGCCCACTGAAATCAGCGAGGTGTCTATCCGACAACTGCAAGTCTGAAGCCCGATAAGGCAAATTACTCTTTAGCTGTGGGGCCTAGAACAAAAAAATTGTAAGCCAAGAAATTACCTACTCAAAACACACCCAACAGCACTACTCATTGTCTTTTACAAATCTAAGTCAAATAAAGGCACTTGGTGTTCCTGATTTCTTTATAAGACCAAAAAAAAGAGGGAGTCACTCAAAAATAGTTCCACTGAGTACAAAACATTACTTAAACTGTTTAGAAATCACACCACGAAAATCTTAATTAAACAATACTTTTTCTTTTCCCAAAGTATGCCCTCTAATATTGAAATTAAAACACCTACCACCATTTTCTTCTCCATTATTATTGTTTGTCTCAGCCATTTCAGTGCCATCTAACTCAGATTCACATCCTAAATCCAATGTTCCATCAGTAGGGCATGTTGATTCTTCTTTCTACAGTTAAAAAAGAAAAAGAAAACTAAAATTAACAAGAAAAAAATCAATCATGATCCTGCTGCATCTCCGAAAATAGATTACTGCAGTGTACTCTCATGCTTACATTTCAAAAAACAGAATAAAATAAAACATGCTTGTGAGTTACTTCAGAGAAAGACATAAAAACAGACCTTCATGAAACAACTTGCAAAGCAAAAGCAAAAAAACTATTTTGTGAAGTCATAACATACTTTTTTAAAAAATGTCAAATAAAATGCAAGATCTTCCACTTCTTTTTTTTTTAACAGAAACAGACTTGTTTGGCTGTTAAAAATCCTAGTTTTCCAGTTGAGTGTCCACAACGCTGCAGAAAAACACAAATCCTTTAATGTTTCTTTTCTGCCTTTGCCTGTTTCCTGAATTCAAATAGCTGAAGCAACCTGGGGCTCACAAGCATGGGAGTGATTGTGAATACCTGGATTTGTGCCAAGAATATCTCAAGATTTAAAGAAAAACAACAGCATTTGTTTCAGTAAATTAGGAAATAGAGCTTCTGAAAATTATTAATTCAATCTCAGATACAGAATTTTTAGTTATCAGGAGCAGGCAAATCTATACAGTTTCATATTTTTTAAACCCTTACATCAAATAAGTCTATCATAAATTACAAAAGATCCTTCCCACCAGCCCAAAATTTTAATTGACTACATTTAGACTGCCAAACATAAAATCTCACTTTCTTGTTTCTCACCTCCGCCTCACATTCCTCCACTTCTGTTGTGAAGCCCCTCTAAGTTTGATCATGTACAGCAAGAAAAAATTTCCACCCACAGAAACCATCATATACATACCAAAAAAGAAAAATAAAGAGGAAAAGGAATAGAAATAGCATAAAGGCAAAATTCTATCACTATAATTACATGCCTTCTCAAAAGCAATGATGCAACCTGTAAATTGAAAGCTGATTTACATTAGACTTGCAAATAATTTTGCACTATTCAAAAATCAAACATTAATACAATTACCTAATGAGAAAGTCAGTGATCCTCTTGAGCTCACTGCTCATATAACAAAGGCCTTTCTGTGAACATTCTGAAAAAGCAGCATTTTAGCTAAGCTACATGTTTTTTATACCATATGTCAAATTCAAGAACATGTATATGCTTTCTAGGATAAAACATTCAATGTTTACTTTCATTATAAATCCTTTAAAAAGACATCTGAAAGCAGTTAGGAGGACTAGTTAGCAGGACTATCAGGTCATTTCCTCTCCAAAGAATCTAATCTGTTTACCTTTATATCTATTGAGACATTCATAAAATGGATTAATAGCGCTACGTACTTTCCATATAAAAAATTTAAACTTACTTTGAGAGCGTAGAGTCCTGACTTCCCAGGGATTTTGAAGAATGTTCCATCACCTACACGAGTGTTAGTATGAAGCATTGCATTCAGGCAAGCTAATGGAGAGGTTCCACTGAAAAATAAAATTGTGCAGTCCAAGATTGAGTGCCTCTTGTAAAACTATTCCTCAGTCTATTTTTTTTAAACTCATGCTTGCCTGGCTTTTTTTTTGCCCTTTTTTTTTTTTTTTAATTCTGTCAACCCTGAAAACATCTACATCACAATAACAGGCCAGTTTCAAACTTAATCATATGCATCTGTCCCCTAGGCTCGAGGCAAAAAGTCTGTGAATTATAATTATGCTTTTCTTCATATAGCAACCAGCTCCACATTCTAAGAGAACCAAAGTCCAAATATTTATGTGAAATTACTTCATAAATAACACCATGAAGCCTCATTTTTAAAATGTTACAGACAATGTGGCTGCTGCACATGAATGATCAAAACAGTACGAAGTTCAAGGGCAGCTGCATCCCATAGGATGAAAGGCAACAAAAGAATAATAAAGAGCCCAGGAAGAACACATTTAAAATTAAAAGTGATATATAGTTAAGCCTTCTTCTGGCTTAACGCGGTCAGCATGCATCACTATACATAAATACAAGCACATTTGTACCTTCTATGAAGCGCTATCTTTTCTAATTAGAGTTGTTTTAGAGATTAAGAGATTGACCTACTCAAGGTAGTAATTGTAATACCACTGTGGAATGCATATTAAGGGACTATTTTAAAAAAAACACAACACATTAAGAAAAAAAGAGTACTTGTACAGAGATGTCTTTGTAATATATGCACATTTATAGCAGAAAAAGAAAGCAAGTGTTTCTACCCTAGCTACACTGACACTATTCTGAAAAGTTGATCTAAGAAATGGTGGGGAAGAAGGTAGTCATAAATTGTTTTATTTCATTTTAATTTAAAAATTAAAGTACAAGATTTATAGATGTACTATCACATCTCTGTCCCCATTTACTGACTAATGTACACGGTGTACTCAGGGACTGAATCTGAAACTGTGCTTCTTCCCTCGGGTCCCTAGCCTGCACGCGCGCTTATCTTTAGCCACGTAAATATATTCCACTTGGTTAAGTGGAACAATGCCTGTGCATTAAATTAAGTGTGTTGCTAAGTATTTCAGGATTAATTATATACTCAACTATACCAGGAACAGGACATCAAAAGTCCATCAGAAACTACTGTTCTTTATTACGCAATATTATAACACAACATCCAATCGTTGTGGAAAATTGCATGACTGATCTTTTTTTATAAATAAAACTGGACTGAAATTGTCATCTTTCATATGATGATGCTTTCTGTTGATTTCCATGGCTCTGTAACAGCAAAATTCATCCTTACTGTACATGTATTAATTTAATGGCAAGATGGATAGTGTGGTAATTGCTCTTCCGGTAAAGATTAAACTATAAAGTGTCCTCAGGACAGGAAGTCCTGTCCAATGTAATTTATTTACTATTGGTCACCTAATGTATCACATTACTACATCTAAAATCAAAAAGTACAAAAAATGCTGCTTGTTGATAAACACATCAGATACTTAACAGTTATCTGAGTATTCTAAATATAATCATGCAGTATGAAAATTCTCACAAGTTTTTGTTGTTTCTTTTTTTCCCCTGCAAATAAAACTAATTCCACATCTGGTTTTGATATAATACTATAACAGAATACAAAACTAAATATGGTAGAAATATAACGATACTGCTAGCAGTAGCACAGAAAACATTAAGAGATTTCATTGAGTTTAACGATTACTTAAAACAGTTTTTGAATAAGTAGGATACTTCTCTTTACACATTTTCCTTATTGTATTAATGTTTGACAAGCAAAGACACAAAGCATTTAATAGAGCAGTTCTAGTTGCGTAATTTCTTCCATATGTTAACATACATAACGTGAAGCAATTTCGACTCTCACAGTCTTGGATCTTTTTAGTGAAACATTATCACAGATTAAGACTTTCTCTGCAAGATAGAAAGAACTTGCTGACTCTGCAGTGGAAGACAAACTCAATATATCAACAAGAAACAAAACTCTGTGTGCATGTATGCACGTTTTGTATCCTCCTATTCCGATTTAGATATTCTGGATTCCACACTTATTTTTAGATATCATTAACCAATTAAAACGTTACAAGATGAATTAACCCAAAATAGAAGATTTGGCAATATCTCATGACCATTACTGTGCTCACAGCAGATATCTTAATCTTCAAAGTCTAGCCAACTGGCAAGTGGACAATAGAAACTACTCTCTGACTTACAAAGAAATCCGTATCAGCTACTGAGCCAAGAAGTACTTTAACTACTGTTATGCTTGTTTCATACAGATATCTGCAATTCCTAAATAATTTGGCATGCAACTAAAGGGCCATATCCACCCTTCTTGAAAATTGGACTTGGGTATGTCTATAATGAGCACAAAACAAACCACGCATACTTAACTTAAGTTGTAAATGAAATAATAATCTGGACACTGTGGGGTGGGATTTATTTTGAGCTAGCAGCTCAAACTGAAATTCCATGGTGTCCTTTATCACTGCTATTTTGACCCATGTTAACCAATGACTTGCCTATTCTTCTGTCAGCACAGGCATCCTTAAAACACTATATTAAAATTCCCAAACGTTACCCATAAGGGATGCTGGAAACTCTTGCACTACATGCTATCACAACAGATAGGACTGCGGTTAGAAAAGCCAGCAATCAAAGATCCCATGATGCAGACTCATGTCTGAATCATATAGCAGTTTCTGCTTAACGCATGCTTTCTAAATTCTCCTACAGCCTGAGGACATATTCGTTCTGCTCAGAGCTGCTGGCATGTATTCATACAGCAGCCAAGGACTGCCAAATATAAGGCTCAGTATCTTTGAATGTCAAAAATGGCACAGTTTGACCTAACTTCCTGAAACACTCCAAATCAGTTCAACTTTGATTCAGTTAAATCAAACTGGATACAATAATACTCTACTTTGTAACTTGATATCTGTGAATTTTTAGAGCCGTAACATATTTTAAACCAATATGCTGAAAGTTTTGTTGCCATAGTCTACACGCGAGGAATATGATTACCATTTACAGCCTTCAGATGCAGAACTTTCATCCTATTTATTATCTTTTAGGTGAGATTGCTTTAAACCATTGTGGTATTCTAAAAGTCATTCATACACAGGAGTCACCCTCTGTAGCAGTATGTCTTTAAGATTGATCATTTTGTGCTTGTATGTTTATTTTATGTACATATACATCTATATATACATACGAGCAGTATACCCACACCCGCACCCTTTTAAATAGATTTAAAAAATGAAAAGTTACTTACTTTCTGTAACTTTAAACCATTGTGGTATTCTAAAAGTCATTCATACACAGGAGTCACCCTCTGTAGCAGTATGTCTTTAAGATTGATCATTTTGTGCTTGTATGTTTATTTTATGTACATATACATCTATATATACATACGAGCAGTATACCCACACCCGCACCCTTTTAAATAGATTTAAAAAATGAAAAGTTACTTACTTTCTGTAAAGGTGATATGAAGTTACAACAACCAGCAACATAGGAAAGAGAAAAAAATTACTGATTAGCCTTCCAATATAAAAGTTGTTAATACAATTTGATCATTTAAAAGACATCAGGCATTTCAACATTTCATAAATGCTCCTTCCCAGAATCGCTATACGTTGGTAGTATTCAGTGCATCCTTCCAAATATAATCACAAAATTCCTGTACATTATCAAAGCAAGCGTCTCACCCCAACTTCCCCAGCCAAAAATCTCCAGTATTTTGTGATTCTGGGCTCCCTCTACTGGTCATGCAGACGGTGTTACCTAAATCGAAATGCCGGACTAAACAGTCTGTACACACAAAGCTCTGCAAAAACATGTAGGGGAAGTACAGACTTCAGTTACTTTCTTCACTGTCACCCTCCCCAAAACCCTACAAAAACCTGTAAAAACACCAGTAAAAACACTGCTCTTTTTTTATATTGTAAACTTCTCAAACACAGTTTTGTCAGAAAAACCCTGAAAACTTCTATGGTAATACTTCTAATTCTAATGGCCTTTGCTAGACTGCTTGCCAAGAGAAAAAAAAAAAGATGATCTTGGCAAAAGAAGTGTTTTAAATATGGAAAATAAATTGACTAAAGCCAACCTGTCCAGACAATATAGTGTGGCAGACACTGAAAGTTTCCTGACACTGTGCAGACAAGGCACCTCGGGGTCCTGCAGCGGGCAGCATTTCAGCCACTCAGCCCCCCTGCACACGGCGTAGCCCCCTCCCAGAGCTTACAAGGGTTCCTGGTATGTTCCCAAAGAGAACAGCGACTGCTGTAAGAGGAGCACTTAGCTATCGTAAATGTGATCAGTATTTATTGGTTTGAAATCATCTGCTCATTGTATACAGATCCATAAATAGTCACAAGGGAGCAACAATTTTTACTCACAGCTGGAAACAAAGTAAAACCAAAAGGCTTCAGAACTAACTTCTAAACCTGATATGAAGTCACATAGAATAAAATGTTTATAATGCATGTAAGTTACACCAGTTTCAGAATACACAAGAGTGATAACAGATAAAGAAAATAAAACTTATGAGGGAAGGCTGTAGAAAACACATTTGTGTGGTCCAGAAAACAGAAAAGTAAAAGAAGGTGTAATTGTAATTTTTCAGAAAAATGTAAAAGGCTGTTGAAGTCAATGGAGATAAATGTTCTTCATGGCCACTGGGGGAAGAAAAAGAAAGTTTGCAGATAGTCTAAAAGTGTGAATGTAGCTGTTGATGTTTTAATCAACACCAGAACACAGTAGGGAAGTTTATAAAATGACCTTCATCAGAAGATCAAATACACACCAGTCCTGGCTGGTACATATAACAGCTGGTTCCATATACTGGAACCTGTCCCAGTGTTAGCGTTTGTATTGAATGATTGCTTGAGCATGCGCCCAGCACGGTATCCTAGGATTCTTTATCTCTTTAATAAATCAAAATTTTGTTTAAGACTGAGGTTAACCGTATACCCTAAGTATACTTTTTCCAACATATACAGCAGCCCGAAATGCTGGAGAATTGACTAGATATCTAGATGTGCACTGTTTGCTGAAGTGTTTCATGGAGCAATGCATGCAGTACTGGATGCCCAGTGTGATGAAGCCAAAGAAGCAGCTTTCCCACAATCTTCAAGGAGCTGTGTGCTTGTGGTCTTGCTACCATGTGCCAGCAAAAGGTCAGAACTTGCCTTACAGGATTGTAGCCATGACCTAGCTTGGGAGTGACACACAAAAACACCAGGAACCTTAGCAGCAATACCACGACAAGAAGATAGCTGTCCTATATATCAAGAAGACAGGCAAACTGCCGCTGGCCGCTCCAGAGCCGCTCTCCGCCCACAGCCATGCTTGACCGAGCTGGCAGTGCTGCAGCAGCCGTTAGCGCTGGGGCCAAGGCAAGCTCTTCCAACCTGGGCTCAGGAGGAAGAACCAGGAGAGGTCCAGTGAACAGAAGACTGAAAAAAAACCCAGATGTTTTGCTGTATTCAAATGGTACAGGTACAGGATCCTTCCCTTGGCACAGAGGGAAGCAGAGAGCACAGAGTAAATGGCTGAAAACAATGCTGATGAGTGCAAGACTTCCTGCCAACCATCTAGAAACTTTTCAGTAATAAAAGCTTCAAGTTAGTCTAAACAGATCAAATCACATGAGGACGAAGCCTCCACTGTCTTCCCTGGTTACTTTGTAGATCCCTACACAGGAAGACCACAAGCAGTATATTTGCTTTCTCATCCAATGTTAACTACAGACTACGTGTTCCAGGTAAAATTTCATTCAGTCATCCTTCTTTCAATAGACAGCAAAATCATGGTCTAAACATGTTAATCCAAACTAAATCAATTTAAATTATCAAACAGAAAACTTGATTTGAACAATCAATTTAAATCTTGCTTTTGAATTTTTTCCATTTATTTTCCTATTGCAAGGTTAATTCGTTCATTGCTTGAAATGATTAAAATACCCCAATCAGCAAATAAATAGAGCTTTAATGTAATATTACTTTTTGCTAATCAGGAGACTATAAATGCATTCAGCAATTATCTAACTTAAATTAGAAAAAGTAATCTAAGTCATATTTTCTGATGTTAAAATATCAATGACATCTTATTTACTAAATCATTACAAGTGTACTTATTTCTGTTAAGTCATTTTTGGAAAGAAACTGGAATTCGATTAAAAGATTGGCTTTTAAATGCTGAATGAAAAGACACTAGATGTGTTGGATATAAAAGGAAAAAATGGAGACTTCAAAATATTACATATCCAACATAATTTGTTAAACAATAAAAACATTATCTTTTAGTATGTGGGTAGTAGGTAGCTAGGGAACCATCTACTATTTTTATATAGAGACTAGTGAAACTGTAGAGCTGGCAGATCTCAGCCTCTCACACAAAGTTTTTATTCATAAATTGGAACAAGAAAAAAACATTTTACTTTTTGAACTTCTAATTGGCTTCTTAATTTTAAAGGGGCTACTAATGAGAACTACAGAAAATACTCTTGATACCTACAGTTGGTATGACTGTCAAAACTATTTATGTTCTGAAGTCTTAACCATTTAAATAATAAATAAAGTCATAATAAATAAAGTCTTAAGCTTTAAACTGTTGTTTGCTAAAGTTCTATAGGAACTGAAGTGCATACAGGTAGAATACTATTTATATAGTTGGAATAAATTATACTTAAGGTTTATTCCTAATACAAGCTCTCCCAGATGGATCTTTAAGTAATATTTTAAGGATTAAAATAAATTTCTTAAAAGAAATATATTTTTTTTAAGTTTATTTTTAATCAATTTTATCCACGTTAGCCAAAATTAACATCAGTTTTGTTCTCATTTGGGCAGCACCCTAAAGAAAATTTTTACATCTCTGGTCCTACTTATGCTTCACATGTGGCACCAGACTTTCAGCCTTCGAATATCACAAAGACGGCTACTGTTCTTGAGCAGAGCAAGTAAGCCAGAAAGCTCACAGCTATCAGGCAACGAGACAGACTAGTACAGCTGATTTGACTGTAGACTCACAGACTGCAAACAAATCCCAGAAGATGATAGGGAACAAGACCCATTATATATACTACTGACATCGCTTCATACTCAACCCTCATATAGATTTCTTGATTTTCTAAACCAGATGAAGATAGAGGCAAGAATATTACTAGTATGATGGAAAAAACAAGGACCAGTACAGACATGCTAAAACGTAACACATCCGTCATAGACACCTTGCATCTGTCTCACAAGCTAGCGGAACTTACCTATCAGCTTTCACTGAAGTTAACCAAAGTAGTGAATCCCAAATATCTAAAGCAGAAGAACATAGCGATGAACTTGAACCTTGCCCTTTGTAGCTTGTGAGGGAGTTACAAGCAGCTGGAATCACAGTTGACTAAAGTGTCTGATATATCACCAAGAAACTGAATCTTTTCATTCAACATCACAAAACTGATGTTCCTTCAAATGTGAAATAATCTGGAGCAATACTGGAGAGAAATTCAACATGGATGCTCAATTCAAGCCCAGGTATCACGAAAGGGTATTTTTTGCATTCCTTAGCAGGAAATCTCATTTACAAACTCACCTAGTCTGGTTTTACATTTTGAATTCACCAAACCCGGAATCAGGGAAGGAGTCAGAAGTGAAGCTGCTTTCACAGAACTAACAGGTGTCCTCTATCTCTTAGCAGACCGCCTCTGAAGCATTAAACAATGCTGTCTCTCCTAGGAGGAGTGGCAAGCAGCCACCCAGAGAGACACACAAAGATCATTCAAGTCTTCTGTGAAAGGATATACATAATAAACACATATTGGAGATTACACCACTACCCTTAAGACCTATTTCTACCACTTCTAGGATCCTCCCACATGAACCAATCACCCTCTGGGCCTTTTGTACATCTAAAGACAACAAAAAAAGCTTTTACAAATATATTAATGACAAGAGGAGAGCCATGGAGAATCTCCATCCCTTATTGGATGCGAGGGGGAACATTGTCACCGAGGATGAGGAAAAGGCTGAGGTACTCAATGCCTTCTTTGCCTCAGTCCTTAACAGGCAGACCAGTTATCCTCAGGGTACTCGGCCCCCCGAGCTGGAAGACAGGGACAGCGAGCAGGATGAACCCCCCATAATCCAAGAGGAAGCAG
>NW_008796043.1:1863623-1885448 GCF_000699145.1 Aptenodytes forsteri
CTCCCAAGTAACTAGCGATAGGACGAGAGGAAATGGCCTCAAGTTGCGCCAGGGGAGGTTTAGATCGGATATAAGGAAAAATGTCTTTACTGAAAGAGTGGTGAAACATTGGAACAGGCTGCCCAGGGAAGTGGTGGAGTCCCCATCCCTGGAGGTATTTAAAAGACGAGTAGATGAGGCACTTAGGGACATGGTTTAGTGGACATGGTGGTGTTGGGTCGACGGTTGGACTCGATGATCTTAGAGGTCTTTTCCAACCTCAATGATTCTATGATTCTATGATTCTATACATACAGCCATCGTGTGCAGTGATTATGTGACATTAGCACACACAATAAAGCACAAATGTAATAAACCTCTAGCCATATGTCATCATGTAAAAACCAAGGTGGACAAGTGAATGAAACTGCTAGCTGAAGGCGAACATGACAAAAAGACAGGGGACGCTGGTAAGAAAAGGTTGTTTTGTTTCTTTGTTTAAGAGCTTGCCAGACTGGTTGCATTCACCCACAGGCAGTGACAAGCAACTAACTGACCACACAATCTAAGATGATACTTAGGTTTCTTGGTAAAGCAAAGCTCTCATGCATGACTACCCATAAATTCTTACTCTAATTCCCTCTCAGTAGCTAAGAGTTTGGCTCACTTTTGCAAATGATGGCATAGACTTAGGTTTTTTTCACCTCTTAGCTGTATTGCAGCACTATGGTATATCTGATCTTTCTTTTTTTCCTCAGAGGTAAAGACTACTGAAAACACATCAGATCTGCCTTCTGCTTTATACAATGGCCTTTGACAGACATTTCAATCAAGTTCAGCATTTCCACCCTTACCTATAGAGCACTCTGTGGTCTGAGGGCAGGCTATATGAAGTTCTGGCACCCTACAACACTGATAACGAATCTTCTTGATATCTAGAGCAAAGTGTATTCTACCTCCTGGTGCTGGCAGCCTAGTAAAATTTCTGTTGGTGTCAAACCTGGTCACAATAGCCACAGTAAAGTTCCAGAAAAAAAAAGAAATGGAGTTCATCTGTGGTGAAACCAGAGCTTTATTATGACTCGTCTAAAACAAAATGAAAAGCCCCAGGAACGAAAGTTCATCGCAAATCTCAGTACTCCTTAAGACAGTGAGGGCTTTTCTAAACCATTTTCTCTCACAAGAAAGCCTTTACATACAAAAGTTCCAGAACCTGTGTAAAATTAAAAAGTGTTCCTGAATAGAATTTTGCAGAGTTACTGCCATGGATTTTCCCCTGAAAATATTTTTTCTTAAAAAAATGTTTTTGAAGAAAAAATTTTCTATGGAGATACAAATTTACTCTAGGTTTATAATGTATTTGAAAACAAGATGCTAGCAGTATAGCAGGTAAATTTGAGGAGAAAAAATAAAAAGCACACAAACATATCATACCAATGCCACATTATACACAGCAGACAGAAAGATACAAACATGCATTCCTGAAATTTAAATATCCCGACCCATTATTTTTGCTGATTACCCTTGCCCTTTGTCAGCCATGCCTCTGAGTAGGTCTCCCTGAATATCTTGAATGTTCTGAAAAATATGCTTGAAATACCATGACACCTCTTTAAATGATATTCACATATGGCAACAAGCATTCCTCGACCAGAAAGGAAATGAGAATACAAGTTTTATCGAGAATGTATACACTTTTCTGTGTTCCCCAACACCTGGGAAAACCCCAGGTTTTTCTTCTTTGTGAAGAAAAATCTCAAAGAAAGAATATATAGTAAATGCATCTCTCTACTTTGAATCCTTACCATTTCGTTAGATGTAGTACAAATAATACAAGAAAAAAGCAATGCTAACAAAAAAAAAGCATTTTGAATGTATTTTTGAAAGACATAGGCAAAGATTAAAGACCACCTTTCAAAATCATCCTAAAAGAAAAATGTTTCAGGAAGAAAATTATCCAAAAAGAACAAGAAATCAGCATGTGGCAGAGATGGTCACAACAGCTAAGGTGTCCTCTGGACTGAGAACACCCTCCTCATTCAACATCACTTGAAAGAAACTATTTGATTTCTTTGTGTAACAAATTCTTATACTGGTCAAATAATACAGTTCTCTCTGACAGCTACTTCCTATTCAAGAATATACGTTTTTTCTTTTCTCTTTTAATAAAATATTTCTTTTTAATAGTTTTAACTGATTTCATTAGAAAGCAGTAGTACCTTTTTCATTTTCTACTCTAATAACAATGATCACCATGAAGGACAAAATTATAAAGAAAGGAAAAAATGAATTCCTGCCACATGAAAGGAACCCTGGAGTAGAGGTTAAAAAATGGCTTTCTTAAAGAAACCATGGTTTTGATATATATGATGTCTTATTTTAGTATCAGATTTCACAGGCCCTTGTGGGTTTTAAATACATATGTTTAGAAAAATGAAGTAATGACTGTGCTACAATCAAAAATGTACTAAACCCAAGAAAAACATTGCCACAAAATGTGCAATGTATAAAATGAAAAAAACCACCCCACCCTTCCAACTATTCTTGGCTTCAAGTTAGGTGAAGCTTACTCCTCAAAAAAAAAATTAAGGTGGAAAGTAAAGTGACTATGCTGAAAAAGACATAGTGAGTAATCACCAAATGCCTTTTGGCTTCTAAAATTTAATCATCCTACACAAGGGACCTCTATGAAGTTATCCCAAGTTCTCTTGTTTAATTTGGCTTTTTAATTGGCCAGTCTCCACAACTTTCTCTGTAGTGCTTTAAGAATATCTTGTGTGTGTTATTGACATATAACTGGTTAGTCAAATGCAAAATAAAAATACACCCCACCCTCCCAAAAAAAAAGTTACAGTTATTTTTAAGAACATTCAGCTCCACCAAGGTTCACACACTCATATAATCGTAGCCTAATTTACATTGGAAGGAACTTCCAGAAGTCATCTAGTCCAACCTCCTGCTCAAAGCAGGGCCACTTGGATCTGGGCCTTGTCCAGTCAAGTTTTGTGCAATCTCCAAGAATGGAGACTTCATGGCCTCTCTGGACAACCTCCTCCCGTGCTTAACTGCCCTCACTGGGAAAATATTTTTCTTAGTATCAAATCAGAATTTTCCATGTTCAAATTTGTGTCTGTTGCCTCTCATTCTTTGCTTCTCATGCTGTCACTGTGCAACCTCCAAGAAAAGCCTGGCTCTGTTTTCTCTACACCCTCCCATTAGTGAGCTGTGGACTGCCATGGGATCCCCCTGAGCCTTCTCTTCTCCTGTGTGAACAAGCCCAGCTCTCTCAGCCTTTCCTCATATATCATATTCTCTAGCCTCCAGCCATCTTGGTGAATCTCCACTGGACTCACTCTGGTATATCAATCTCTTTCCTATACTAGGAGGCCCCAAACTGGACATGGTACTCCAGATGTGGTCTCACAAGTGCTGAACAGAGGGGAAGGATCAGCTTACTTGACCTGCTGGCCACGCTCCTACTAACACAGCCCAATATGGGCTTGGCCTTCTTTGCTGCAAGGGCACATTGCTGGACTAACATCTGGCTTGTTAACTGTCAGGACTCCCAGGTCATTTTCTGCAAAGCTGATTTCCAGCTTGTTAGCCCCCAACCTGTACTGCTGCATGGGTTACTATGTCCCAGATGGAGTTTGCTGTTGCCTTTGTTGAATTTCATGAGGTTCCTGTTAGCACAATTCTCTGCTGCCTTGGTATAAAATATTTCTTTTTAATAGTTTTAACTGATTTCATTAGAAAGCAGTAGTACCTTTTTCATTTTCTACTCTAATAACAATGATCACCATGAAGGACAAAATTATAAAGAAAGGAAAAAATGAATTCCTGCCACATGAAAGGAACCCTGGAGTAGAGGTTAAAAAATGGCTTTCTTAAAGAAACCATGGTTTTGATATATATGATGTCTTATTTTAGTATCAGATTTCACAGGCCCTTGTGGGTTTTAAATACATATGTTTAGAAAAATGAAGTAATGACTGTGCTACAATCAAAAATGTACTAAACCCAAGAAAAACATTGCCACAAAATGTGCAATGTATAAAATGAAAAAAACCACCCCACCCTTCCAACTATTCTTGGCTTCAAGTTAGGTGAAGCTTACTCCTCAAAAAAAAAATTAAGGTGGAAAGTAAAGTGACTATGCTGAAAAAGACATAGTGAGTAATCACCAAATGCCTTTTGGCTTCTAAAATTTAATCATCCTACACAAGGGACCTCTATGAAGTTATCCCAAGTTCTCTTGTTTAATTTGGCTTTTTAATTGGCCAGTCTCCACAACTTTCTCTGTAGTGCTTTAAGAATATCTTGTGTGTGTTATTGACATATAACTGGTTAGTCAAATGCAAAATAAAAATACACCCCACCCTCCCAAAAAAAAAGTTACAGTTATTTTTAAGAACATTCAGCTCCACCAAGGTTCACACACTCATATAATCGTAGCCTAATTTACATTGGAAGGAACTTCCAGAAGTCATCTAGTCCAACCTCCTGCTCAAAGCAGGGCCACTTGGATCTGGGCCTTGTCCAGTCAAGTTTTGTGCAATCTCCAAGAATGGAGACTTCATGGCCTCTCTGGACAACCTCCTCCCGTGCTTAACTGCCCTCACTGGGAAAATATTTTTCTTAGTATCAAATCAGAATTTTCCATGTTCAAATTTGTGTCTGTTGCCTCTCATTCTTTGCTTCTCATGCTGTCACTGTGCAACCTCCAAGAAAAGCCTGGCTCTGTTTTCTCTACACCCTCCCATTAGTGAGCTGTGGACTGCCATGGGATCCCCCTGAGCCTTCTCTTCTCCTGTGTGAACAAGCCCAGCTCTCTCAGCCTTTCCTCATATATCATATTCTCTAGCCTCCAGCCATCTTGGTGAATCTCCACTGGACTCACTCTGGTATATCAATCTCTTTCCTATACTAGGAGGCCCCAAACTGGACATGGTACTCCAGATGTGGTCTCACAAGTGCTGAACAGAGGGGAAGGATCAGCTTACTTGACCTGCTGGCCACGCTCCTACTAACACAGCCCAATATGGGCTTGGCCTTCTTTGCTGCAAGGGCACATTGCTGGACTAACATCTGGCTTGTTAACTGTCAGGACTCCCAGGTCATTTTCTGCAAAGCTGATTTCCAGCTTGTTAGCCCCCAACCTGTACTGCTGCATGGGTTACTATGTCCCAGATGGAGTTTGCTGTTGCCTTTGTTGAATTTCATGAGGTTCCTGTTAGCACAATTCTCTGCTGCCTTGGTATCTTTGAACAGCTGCCCAGTCTTCCAGTGTACCAACCACTCCCTCCAGTTGAGGATCATCTCCAAACTTGCTGAATGTGCACTCTGTCCCATTGTCCAGGTGTTTAATAGCAACATTCAACAATAACAGCCTCAGTACCAATGCCTGAGCAACACCACTTAGTAACTGGTCACAAACTGGAATTAACACCTTTGATCAAAACACTTTGGGCCCTGCAGTCCAGGCAAAATTCCATCCACCTTATTGTCCACTTACTGAGTTCCTATCTCACCAATTTGTCTGTGAAGATACTATGGGAAATGATGCCAAAGGTCTTGCTAAAGTCAATGTAAACAACATCCACTGCTCTCCTCTCATGCACTGAACCAGCCATCTCATCATAGAAGGCGAAGAGGCTGGTCAGGTGTGATTTGCCCTTGCTCATTCATACTGGCTTTCTGCCACACTTGCTTGACTTTCTGCGCATTGGAATGGGCCATTCTCATTCACCAAGGAAGATAAAACAGCTTTCCTGGGCCCTTTTGTCCATAGTCTGATGATCAACTGTGGCCAAGGCGGTCATCAACCTTCACACCTTTAATCAGTTCTTCCTGGTTCATGTGTAACAAGTCCAGGACAGCGTGTCCCCTAGTTGGTTCATCAATCACCTGCATCAAGAAATTGACTTTCAGGAATTTCCTGTCTTGCTTGCATCCCCCACGACTACTATGGCCTGCAATAATTGCAAGGCCCCCAGCAGTTACTTAAAGGCCTTGTCTACTTCTTCTTGGCCAGATGGTCTGCAGCAGATGCCTACCACACAGATGCCTACCACAACATTACTCGTGTTGTTCTGCCCTCTGACCCCTCTCTTAAGTGCTTGACAGGCTCAGTACCCATTCCAAGGCAAAGCACTGCACTCCCGCTCCTCCTTTGCATGCACTGCCCCTCTTTGCCAGCCTGTAGCCATCCATCTATCCATGGCAGCACTCCGTTGCATGAACTATCCCACCATGTCTTTGTAACCCTAAGGAGCTCTGCAAGTGTGCACAGACTTGCAATTCCTCCTGCTTGTTTCCCATGCTCTGTGCATTTGTGTACAGACACTTGAAATGGACACCCCAGTCACACTGCCTGCATAAGGAAAGTGCAAGGTTTCTCCAATCATGTTGTTCCCCAGACACTTCCTCAATGTTCCCCATGCCTTCACTTCTCTTCAAATTGCAGCAACCCTCCCATTAAGTAGCTACTTCAACGCCCTCCAGAAAAGGTTACTGAGACTGTCAGCAAAGATGCCTTTGCCACACTCCATCTCATGGATCCTGTCCCTGTTCAGCACTCCTTATTCCTCAAAGAGTGTACCGTGGCTTTGCCTGTGACACTAGCCATACACTTTGACTTGAGGGATGTGCCCTTTGCCACCTGAGCATTTCCACCTCACTGGCAGGATTGAGGAAAACACCACCTGAGCATTTATGCTCTTCACCCTTGCCCCCGGGGCTCTGCAGTCATTTTTTATATACTTGGGCTCACCCCAGTAGTGTCATGGTGGCCACATGGATGAACAGCAAGGGGTGAAGTCTGAGGGCTGGACAAGCCTCAGATATGTCCACCTGCAACATCTGTGATTCAAGTACCCAACAAGAAGTAAACCTCCAGCTGTAGCAAGTACACCAGGTTGGCAGAGGGGTGCCTCCGTCTCTGTCAGGATATGGTCTCAAATAACTGTCACTCTCCTTTTCTTCTTCATGTACACATTTGGCTAAGCCTTAGCTGGCTCTGATGTCTCCCCTGACAACCTTGCTCACCTCCTTCCAGGGCACTACACCTATCCTTCTCTGCAAGCAGAGAATCTTCCTTCTATTGCCAGAAGTAATAAATTTCCAACTTCCCAATCTTAGAAGTCTCTATCCACAGCTCGTCTGAATATAATCTCTAGCTGCCTCTACTTCACATCGCAGGCTTGGGTTCTTGCCTCTGCAAAGATCCTGTTGATATCCTCTTTGTCCCCTCTCATGCTGCACAGTCTACTCATCTCCTTCCAGAGCTCCTTCACCTGGCAATTCAGCACCTTGACCAGACTGCACTTCCCATGGGTGAGGCCACAGGCCTCCCCAGTGCAAGTCCTAGACCCGGGAGTGCAGCCCAAGACCTGGAATTCTCTCTGGACCAAGGCCTCTGATGTGCCAGGAACAGTCGCTGGTGACCATGCCCTACAGCACATCAGTACCATCGCTGCACAGTCCTAAGCAGTCCCACATTGTCCTGAGCTAATTTTCTGCACTCCATTGTGCCCCTCTTGTACTAACTGCTGTGATAACTGCTAGGTCTCTTAGCTCCCTCTGTTTTCTGGGCTCTGAGAGCTGCACTCTTGCCCACCAATTATACAGCTAGTCCTCAAGCATTCATCAAACAGGTGCTTGACGCTGCTTGATCAAGTCAGCTGAATACAAAATACATAGGTAGTCCACAACCAGCAAGTAGCCAACAAAAGCTGTCTGTAAGAGCTGACAGAGGCAAATGCCTCCATAGGCTGGCCCTGACCTGCAGCAGCAAGCCACCAAAGTTCCCAGAAGCAGGAGCTCCCAGAAGATTTTGCCTGAAGCTTCCTGAAGAAGCCTGGAATGCACTGGAACTGCTAGGTTTCTGATTAGCTGCCTCTGCTGGAGATCTTCAACAGAGTGACAAAATATACTGCAAAAGAACAACATGACTTCTGAGCTGCTGCACCACCCACAGAGGAAGCCCATGCAGCATCTGACAGTGGCTTCATTAACTCTGTTGCACAGTGAAAAAGGAAAACAAGGCAGAACAAAGCATTGCCAGAAAACCACTGTGGGCCAGGTCTAGTTCAGAAGGCTGAGTAGGACTCCTACTTTATCGTGCTATACCAGGAACATAATCCTGATGCAGTCACAGCTTCCAGCTGCACTCCTCCCCTGATTGATTAGAAGAATCTCCAGCTTTTCTTATCATCCACAGCAGGGGCTTTTGTTACCGCAGTTGTGTCAGTGACAAGACACCACCCTGCAGTTATGCCAGCGATAGTGCATCTGTGTACCTGTATGTAAGGCAATGGAGTAGTGCTGCTTTCACCAACTTTCACTGAGGTTTGCACCAAGAGTAATAGCAGGCTCATGACACTTTCAGCCAGCTCTGCCACTCAAAGCAGCAGCTTGAGTGGCTTCCCTCTAAGGCAGACCACATGTTCCTGCCTCCATGACATGTCCTCCCCACCCTCTTTTGTTTTTTTTCTTTAAATCTTGATTATTTCCCCAAACAGCCATGTGAATGCTTGTGCCAGCATGCAGGGAGGTGGGCAGCCCAGAACTGGAAAAGCAGCTTGGAGAGAGTGGGATTATTCTTTCAGCTGCAAATATTGGCTTACAGTAACTGGAGAAGGACGGCCTCAGACTGACACAACTGGTTCCCATTTCAGACTCCTCAGAGCAAGGCCTGTATTTCACCTTTTGTCAGTAACGCAACATGCTCCTTCCAGCCGCTCCCAAATCAAATGCCAGATGCAGCTGGCTCGCCTGAGCTGTAACCCCTTGGGTTGCTACATCTGGCACGAGAAGACGCAGAGGAGGGGAGAGGTGGAGGTACCACCCTGCTGAGGGAAAGCAGAATTACCAAGCTTGAAGGAGCTACCACACCCCCACACGTTCTTCCGCTCGAGCCTAATGTCATGTCCCTGCTCTCTCACGTGATTTCAATGCAGTTTTCCAGTCGTTGCCATTAAAACCAACTGCAACTAAATTTATAAAGTTAGAATAGGTGCTTATGTACAGACATCTTCCACCTTCCCCCAGTAACAAAAACACAAAAGGCAAACCACAACGTGCTGTTAAGACCTATTAGAACTAAATTTTTAAAGGTAAGCATATTTCAGAGAAAAGGCTTAAATTGTGGCAATATTTAACCATTTAAAGGAAATAATCAACAAGTATTGCTGAGCAAAGTTGACTAACTACTATTACTAAAATATAAGTAAAACTATTACTTATATTTTATGAGAATAACGGATTTCTTTTCTCACTTCAGAAATCTTTAAATCTTGAATATGCTACTCAATCTTGAGCTACCAGACTGTAATATGAGATTACTTTATTAAATAATATTTCTCCCTGATAGAAAGGACAGCATTAAAGCAAATCGCTATGCTGAACTTAGAAGTGATTTATTTTTCTTTCTTTACTCTCACTACCAAAAAATCTTACTAAATTTGAGTGATCCTAATTAAATTGTTTTATTAACTTTGCCCATTCTTAAAAATTGACACATGCCAACATGCTGGCCTGCCGGAGTTTGTTGCGTTGTGCCATTTCAGCCACAATATCCACCTGCCTAAGTAATCAATTTTCCAAATCAGTAAAAAAGTTTTTAATGCTGATTACAATTTCTATGGAAATTTTTACCTGAAAAGAATGTATCTATTCATTGAATGGCAACGCTGAAACCACCAAAGCTGAGTTATTTTAATATAAGGATTTTACAGTTTTTACTTGATGGAAAGTAATTTCCTGGGTCTTGGTTACCACATACAAGCTCTTCCAGTCAGCTAAAAATTTTAACTTCGATGCTAACAGCATTCAGTTACAGATTCCTCAACCACAGTGGACTTGCTTGGACTTGTTTCCTTTTTATTTTCTTTTCTCTCATTTTCCTTTCTGTTTCCTTTTCTTCTGTTCTTTCCTTTCTCTTTCTTTTCCTTCTGTCTCTTCTCTTTTCTCTTCCTCTTGTTCTCTTTTCTTTTTTTCTTTTCTTCCTCTCTTTTTTCCTCTCTCCTGCCTTTCATTTCTTTTTCTTTCCCCTTTTTCTCTCTTCTTTCCTTTTTATCTTCTCTCCCTTTGTTCTCCTCTCCTTCTCCTCTCCCTTCTCTCACATTCTCTGTTCTTTCCTTTCTGCTTTTTTCTCTTACTTTTCATTGTCTGCTCTCTTTTCTTTCCCTGTATTTGTTTTCTCTCCTCTTTCTTTTTTTTCCTCTCTTCTTTCCATTCTTTCCTCTTTTCTCTTTCCTTTCTTGTTCTCTCTTTATTCCTTTTCTTTTTTCTCTCTTCTTTTTCACTACTCTTTTTTTTACCCTCCTTCTTTCTTTCCTCTTTTCCTTCTCTCTTTTTTCTTCTCTTTTCTCTTTCTTCTCTTTCTCTGCTCTTACCTCTTTTCTTCCTTTCTCTCCTTCTCTCTCTTTCCTCTTGTGGTGGGTTAGCCTTGGCCAGCAGCCAAATGCCCACCCAGCCACTCACTCCCCCTCCTCAACAGGAAACAGGGAGAAAAGGGGATGAAAAAGCTCATGGGTTGAGATAAAGACAGGGAGATTGCTTACCAGTTACCATAAGAGGCAAAACAGACTTGACTTGAGGAAAATTAATTTATTGCAAATTAAAATAGATTTAGGTAGAGAGAAACAAAAACAAAAAAAATTAAAACAGCTCCCCGCTTCCAGGCTCAACTTTCCTCCTTCACTCCCAATTCCTCTACCTCCCCCTCACTGAGCGGCGCTGAGGGATGGGGGGGTTATAATCAGTCCATAACAGTTCCTCTCTGCTGCTACTTCCTCCTCACACTTTTTGTCTGCTCCAGTGTGGGCTCTCTATGGGCTGCAGTTCCTGCCAGGAGCCTGCTCCAGCCTGGGCTCTCCATGGGCAACAGCTCCTTCAGGGAATATCCAAACGTTCCAGTGTGGGGTCATCCACAGGCTGCAGTGCGGATATCTGCTCCGGCGTGGTCCTCCACAGGCTGCAGGGGGATCTCTGCTCCGGCACCTGGAGCACCTCCTCCCCTCCTTCTTCTCTGGCCTTGGTGTTCACACTACTGTTTCACACTCTCTTTTTCACCCTCCTCTTCTGCCTGAGTGCTGGTTTTGCCCTTTTTTAAATATGTTACCACGGAGGCACCACCATCTTGGCAGCTGGGCTCAGCCATGCCCTGCGGTGGGTCTGCTGGAGCCGGCTGGAACCAGCTGTGTCTGGCTCGGGGCAGCCCCAGCTTCCCAGCTTCTTCACAGAGGCTGCCCCTGCAGCCCCCCGATGCCAGCGCCTTGTCATGTACACCTCTTCTTTTCTTTCTCTCTTTTCCTTTTCTTTCTCTCTTTTCTTCTTTTATTTCCCTTTCCTCTCTCCTTTCTCTTTCTACCCCTCCATCTTCTCTCCCTATCTCGTCTTCTCTCTTCCTCTTCTCCCTTTCTCATTCTTCTCTTTCTCGCTCTCCTCTCATTCTCTTCTCTCTCATTCTCTCTTGCCCTCCCCTCCCTCTCTATCCTATAATATTCTGTTCTGATAAGAGAATCATACTTGTTTTAAAGCAGAAGTATAAAATAATAATAAACCTTTTTATGAAACAAGAACAACTGAAATCACTAAATTTCACTTTATTTTTGTTCATTTTGATTCAAAACTCAGAAATGATTCAAAACGAAGAAAGTATATCCTATCTTATTCCTTCTCACTCACAAAAATTAAGGGAAATCTCCACAGCTTTTTTTCATTGTTTCTTCCCCCCAATTTTCAATTAGGGCATTACTTCTAACTGAAGGAATTTAGAATTTTGAAACTAAATGTCAAATTCTGGGATAATTATGTGAAAGTATCATGTTTATCTTTAGCATCCAAAACATTGTATCCTACCCAAAAAGAGAAAAGGGAAGTTAGAACATATGAGAACAACCTATTTCTACATCTTCAGTTCACACTCAATTGACAAAAAAAAAATTTCTAAAATCTATTGTATCATGTGAAAGAATGAATGAATGGAAAGAAACATTCCTTCCCTTACAAAAGATTTTTCTCAATATTCTTGTATTTGAAGAGTAATTCAGCACTTGAGAACATTTTACACAACCACCAATACAAGCAGAAAAATCAAACTGATATAAAGAATAAGGAAGCTGGGAGTAATCCCAAATAAACAAAGATTAGATCCAAAAGTAAATTATTGTTTTCTAGTAATATTTATTCCTATGAAAACACTTCTGTAAGCAAGATGATAGTTTCACACTTTACAGTAAAATAAATGTAACTATTACAACTTTGCTGACGAAGAAGTGTCAATTATGTCCTTAAAATATTATTGTTAAGAGCTCTTACTTGTAAGGAAAGCCTGAAAATAAATACAGAATGGGCAATCACATTACATCCTGTACCTTTAAAAATATAACAACATACGAAATATTGTATTAGGTCAAATAAAAATATTTGGGTGGATGTGAAATGTTTAAGTTATACTTGTTGTACATAAGGGAGTTTAACTTGGCAAAACAGCATAGCAAAAGGTTCTTTCCTTCCCTCAAAGGACCGAGCAGATACTTTTATTTTTGTGTTTTAACTTAATCCAGCTGTTGCAATTCATACTATTAGTAGATCTTATTCTTTTTTGACTTACAACAGCTCATTAAGTCTGGAACTGAGAGACTTAAGTTTCTATTTAACTTACAACTAGAAGTCAATCTAATTTCAAAATGTCACAGACAATGTTTTAAAATTATAACAATAGTAACCATCAAATAATTTGTAAAACCAAAGCATTGATAACTAAAATAAAAGTTTTAGACTGGCCATTCTTGATAGGCACATCATTCCATCTGAAAGGAAGCTTGATTCTACTGAAGTCATTAATAAAGTCCCTTGGAATGTAGGGGCTGAGACACACACACATACAAAGAGCGAGCCAATGAAACGTAGCATAATGTGCCATCACAAACAAAATTCAGTCTTAACCAGAAATTGTTTTCTGTTAGTCATCCCGATCACTGTGTCTAAATATGTTTAATCAAGAATTAAATGCTAAGTATAATATTAAATCAATTGACAGTACCAATCATGTCATGAATTCCTGGATTGTAAGCCTGGGCACAAATAAGCTTGTATCACTACTACTTTAGTTTTTACAGTTCAGTATATCATCTGACTGAATGATATTTTGATGCAATTGTTTACGTTAATACCCTGAAGTTACTACTACAAACAGAGAAAGGTTAACGGTTGGATTGGGTTTAGTGGTGTTGGTTTTGGATGAAGGGGACAGACAGTTAGGAGTATACATACAGTTTGAAACTGCCTAATTTTCACTGGCCAAGAAAAGATTCCCTGACTGAAAGCAAGCAGTCTTTAAAAAAACCAAACCAACAACTTCCTGCTTGTCCTATATTCTTAAAGATTTCTTCTCAAAAAGTTCCTTGCTGTCCTTTATAGGTCATAGTTTTTTTCCTTTCTGATGACTGTAGAGGACACGTTATTTTTGACACAATGATTGCGTATTTGATAATGGCTACCTAAAGTATTTAGCAGTCTATAAAACAAAGACTCCAGGTGTATTGGTAACATAAGAAGAAAGGAAGCAATAACAAGTAATGGGGGCCATATGCAAGAGAAAATAATAATTGTCTAGATCTCGCACTTGTTTTATTTGTAAATGAAATATAAAAGCATGTAAGTGAAGCTCTTTTAGGAAAAAATGTACAGAATGGTATATCTTGATAGATTCCTGATAGCAGATAAACATATCTTAAGCAAGCTTATTGAAACATATAAAAGATACAGCAGTAGCTATGGATCCTATAAGATGCTAAATAGGGTTACTCAGCTATTTTTGCTAATTTTTTCTTTAGTAAGTACTACCTTCCAGCAAAAGACCTACTAGATCCCATTTTCCTTTTCTCATATTACAAATAAAATGAAAACCAAAAGAAATGGGGGGAAAAAAGTCCATTTGTCCTCTCTTTTAGCTATTCAGGGCAAACAGCAAAACAGTTCTTAGGAATCTTTTGAGCATTTTCCCATAGTCTTTGCTATTGGAAGAACTGAGCAAAGGATGTATCTGAGTATAATTTTGTGATTTACAACTTTATAACCATATAAGTGCATGTGTATGTGTACAAAGGTGAATTTGTGTCTGTAGGTGTATTTACACACTCAAGCACATAAACACAGTTTCATACATAGAGTATTTAAGTTCTTTTATTTATACTTTAATTTGATATATATGTTTTGGTTCTCAGTTCTCTGTTGATACTGTAAATATTTGCCAGCCACACAATTACTGGTTCTAGCATACAGCTATCATAAAACAGCCTCACTGACAAATGCAGAGTTTATTGGGATTACAAGCAGAAGACGGAGCTTTCTATACCACTGAAAGAAAATCAGATCTTGCATAAAACATATTTTTCATTCACATGATAGTACGTAAGCAAGCAAAAGATGTTTAGACACTTTTTAAATTCTGTTTTGAAATGAAGAGCGTGCACGTAATTTAATTTCACAGTAATTAAGACGACTACCTATGAGACTCAAAATAAATAAAATGGAATTGCTATCAGCTAGCCTTAGATAGAAAAGAAATTCATGTATGTAAAAAATTTTCTGAACAGTTATACATTATCTTTTTCATAGTCCTTGGACAGTGAAATTCTGAGGCTTTTTCTGGTCTTGATTCTATAAAAATATACTTCAAAATTTTAAATTAAATATGCCAGTGCATGACTGTAAGAGAACTAGTAGTTTTTTCAGCTCATGCTATATGAAGAAAAAAAAATAAGAGAAAAGAATTATTTCTGTATTTTTTTCCCCTTCAGTTAAGAAATGGTTTAATTACAGGTAGACTGAAACACATACACATATCTTTATAGAAACATAAAGACATCCACAGCAAACTGTTCCAGAAAAGAAATTATTACTAGAAAATGATGCTTTCATAGAAAGCCTGACAATGTTTTCTTCTCTCACATTCAAGTAAAACAGATTTAATTCAGTCTGCCAGAAATGGCTATGCTTCTGCTCTGTGAAAAATATGCTAATGATGAAAATAAGGACATGACAATTTACTGAATACTAAGCGGAAAATCTGTAACGAATTGCCTGTGTTGTAGTGTTCAGTTTAGGCTCTTTTTTTTTCCCCAGTTGCTATGGAATACTAGAAATAGCATAAAAAAAGATTATACCATTTTGTGGCATGTTGTGCATGTCCCTTAAGACAGAGTGCTTAGAAATAAAGACAAAAGTCAGCTGTGGGATAAATGAAATTCAAAGCAGTAATAAATAATAGGTTTAAATACTAACTTTTCAATGCAAAAGAGAAATACAGAAATACAAAACACAAATGCCAAAAAAATCCAACCCCAACAAATAAATCTCAATCAGCAACTAGCAAGTTGAAACCTAGAATAAGTCATTTTACACCTGCAAGAAAAAGCAGCTTCTTAGGTTACTCGGATGTTGCAACAAAAGCTCATAAATCCATTAAACCAGGCATGTCTTCAAGTTCCCAGCCAGATTTCAATTTTCACTGCAGGTTTTAAGTCTTCAACAGATTAAACTCTTTTCCCAAGAATATTTTACCAGATTGTTTATTCAGAAGGTGACTCCTTCTATCTAAAGTCTCTGTATCATTTTGTGTTTGAAAATTTGATATATATGGCTGCTCCTGACAGGCTTATGTGTTGAATCGCATTTGCCCAAATATTTTCTTCCTAAAGGAAATACAGTAGATTATTCTTGCCTTTTCTAAGCACAAGAGAGCTGAACAAGGTTGCTGGCTACTCAGCAACAGTTCTCACATTTTGCCCCTAACTAGCATACAGTGATATTAAGCTCTCTTGCAGGTCTTGTTTCTGACTTTTATTTTAAAATACTAGTTTATTACCTATGTACTTCAACGTTAATATGTGACAGATCTTCATTTCAGAACAATGATAGAAAGAGAACACATTCTGTCAAATCTCAGTTTCCCAAAGATATTTTTGAAAGTTTTGGCTCTGGACAGCAATGGACAACTACTACTGGAAAGCTCTTCTATGTCTTTGTTCCTCTTAAAAAGATGCTGGCAAAGCAGGCTGATAAACGTAGTAAAATCGAAGAACGTATACATTTACCTACCTTCTACATAGTCATGGTTCAGTTTATAGAACTGCAGGCAGACTTTGGATAAAAGACCAGGAAAACACTCTGTAGACTGTGGAAGGTCTTATCTCTTCAGTCATTTAAAAAAAGAAATCAGGCTTAAAGCACTACACTATAGGAAGCATACTATACACACAAAAAAACCCCCAACCATCAAAACAAACAAAAAAACCACCCAAACAAACAAACCAAAAAACTTGCACTGCTGGGAGGATGGATTAAAGATCTGGTGAAACTTTCCTAACATAACTTCTGTGAGTATCTGATTGCTTTGAATGTGTTTAGATCTCTTGGATATCCTTATTTAATTTCTCTTTCTGAAAAAGAGACACAAACTTTAACACAGAAATACTCTTTGAAATACAGAAACATTGAAGAAAAAAGATCTGTAGCATACTTAAATATTGCTAAAAGAGAAGTTACACTTTCTAGGAGAAATGTGGAAAGTCAGTTATCACCTAATATACACTCCAGGATAATGCTATGCATATGGTAACACCAATTCATAATGCAGGACGTTTCTCTTTTCATCAGCCTGAACTACATTACTACGTTTCAGTCTCTTTCAATAGTAGTCTACACTGAGAGATACAACATAGGAAAAAGAAAACACAACTTAAATTCTTACATTAAACATCAAAATGTATTGATAAAGGAATTATTACACTATGCAAAAAAAGCCAACACTGAATTTGTTGACAAATTTACACTATTTAGTCACAGCTGATGTCCATCTCCTACTTCAAAATAAAATGTCCTTTAATAGGAAGTGGTGTCATTACTGCACAAAATAACTAGTAAATCTTATAAGATCATCAGCATCTGCACTGCTATCTATTATTTGTTGCATTTAAGTTGTTGGATTTCCTCTTGTATTGAAAAAGGGATATCTTTAATATGGTGTTAACATCTTATGGGGCATCTTAATTTCAGCAAATTAGGCTGTGATAAAGAGGACTTGCGCACGCATTCAAAGATAAAATATTTTTGCAATATAGACCTTTAGAAGTTGAAACGTTTATCACATCACAAAACTTAACAACCATAATTTTTCCTATTACAGCTAAATAAATTAACTTTTAAAATTTTCACATTTGTAATGAAATATTATAACTTGAACATCTAATGATCATGTGGGCCACTCTCCCTTACCAGTAAAGCATCAAACAAATAAAAAAGCTTTATACACTGCACTAGCATAATGTTCTTTGAGAAAATACAGCTTAGGCTTGGGTGGGAGGAGCAGAAACCCAAGTAACTGCACAAGTAAAATAAAAATATTTTAATAATACCGAGGAAGCAAGTGTGTCACACTGACTGGATTCCTGTTTTCCCAATCTTTGCAGACACATTTTGCAGAGCTGCTAATAGATTTAAGGCAAACAACTTTATGGCAGATCTTTTAAAAAATAATAATAAAAAAAAAATCAAGCAGCGCTATTTCCTATTACTTCCATGAAAGGTGGAAAGGTGGTTACAATATATGTTTTAGCACCCAGACACAGAGAACTACTGTACCAAATAGAAAACTGAAGTACTGAACTCTATATGAACAAAAATGTATATGGAAAACTAACAGTAACATAATAATCTTTAACAAAAGAGATCAACTCTTCTGAAATCTCAGTTCACCTGAGCATACAGGAACAGACTTCAACATGATGACAAATCAGGGGCGAAGTACAAAAGGGGAAGCCGTATGAACTTTTCTAAACTGTTGTAAATCATCTATTGAAGGTCCCAGACATGATAAAATGATGGAATTGTGTTTTTATTTCCTCATAAATGGTCCTGGAACCAAACTAAAGAAGAAAGCTTGGTTGGTCCTAAGCCAGAATGTGAAATAAATACTGAAATCTGGGATGTCCACATTGTATTACTTAAGAAAATTTCAGGCACATCGAATGGTGAAATGAATGGAGTTTGCGTCCTCACATATGGGAAGGGAAAAAGGATGACAGCAGTTTGGGGTAATTGGAGACCACGGGATTGGTGACCCAGTTTGAGAAAGAGGGAAGATTCCTGTAGCAGAAACTCTTGGGACAAGGGATTGCATGTAGACGGGAACTAGTAGAGATACTGCAGCAGCAACACCAGTTTAATGGACGGGATATTGGGAGGGGAGGAGCAGAGGACCAGGCTACGTTCTTAGCTCTCCATTTAGCTTTGAAAAAATATTACTTTGCTTCTGTCTCCACTCTCTTTTTACATATGCTCAATTAATATTCAGAACAGTATCCTCCAAAGTATTCTGTGTCATACTCAAAAGATTCTTACTATTTACATTGTGCCATTTATCATCTGAAATATTTCCAAAATTAAATCCACACCTTAATAAAACTAACAAAGGAATTTGCATCTGTGACACAAGCATGATTTTTAGCCTGCCTGTAACAGCTGGGGCACCCGTTACTACATGCATCGTGCAAAAAAAAAAAAAAAAAACCCAAACCAAACAGGTAATTTTATAAAGGATGCTGACATGCAGACTGATTTTACTGGACTGTTTATTGAAATCCCTAGAGAGAGACTCCACTGTCCTGTGAAAGGAAGACGAGCAGCATTAAAACAAAAAAAAATACCCCAGAAAATTTCTAAAAACTGGAATATGGAGATATTGTGATGAATGAAGATAATGGTGCTTCAGGCAAAAAAAAAATATATTCAAGGTAGTTAAGTATCTTATATTGAAATATATCTTTTATAGGTATACACAATGGAAGAAGCATCATCACTAATAAACAAAAATTCTGTTGTTTTTGCAATTAGCTGAGGGAAAACATTTGAGGTTTTATTATTTTACATGTTTCATTAGCACCCAAAAACAGTTTTCCAAATCAGTACAAAGACGGGATTACCATTGTACAGACATAAGCAAGCTAGCTTTAAGCTAACAGTAGGGTAATCACAATGCAGCAACATGGCGTCAAGAATTAACAACCCTGCTCTTAGGCTCGAGTTAATACCGTAGTTGTTTTAGGGCTACATCGCCATCAAAAACTGAAATAATTATCACAGAGGTGACATGGGTGTGATTATGCAAGTTACAGTTCCAACGTTGGAATGCAATAACGTAGGAAGCCCATCAGTTTTTACCTTGTTAGACTGCACTGTGGCATAACGATGCCGGGAATGCCTAGGCAAGAAGGAGCAAGTCTGAGATTTTCAGCTGGTGAATTGCTGCTATCACAACTGCCTACCAAATTAGGCGGTTTGCTGTTACACTGGGGAAAACAGCGTTTCAAAGAGGTGTCTGAAGTGAATTTATGCAGAAAGACAGGTTGTACTGAAAGTTTGTTTCTTTCACTGCTCTACAGCCAAAAGCCACATCTGTAGAGGCATAAAAATCAACCTAATATTGCCAGGCAAAAGAATGCTAATAGCTTTCTCTCTCTCTTCTCATCAAGGCTTCCTTTCAGTCCGTTGCAGGGAATAACTACCTTCAAGACAAAACAATGCACTCCTTCAGCTGAAGAGGCTCCCAAATAAATTCTATCAGACATATGCAACCACAGAAGCCTCTTAACTGTCTGTGCTCTTCTGTTAACAATCAGAGCCTTAAGACAAAAACTGTGGTTCTTTCAGTGAAATTTTTAAGAGCTTTTGGTTATTGGAGGGCATTTGCTTTTTTTTTTTTTTAAGTGGAAGATAAAAACTATGACTTGTTAATAATTATGAATCACAATGACATTTTGGAATTACTTTACAGAGAAAGGAAGTAAAAATTTTCTGTCTACATGCATACACAATAAAACAAGGAACTTGAAAACGATAAACAACAGAAGACAGTTGCCAGCTCATTTAGCCTATTTACAGAAACAGCAGCATTCAGAATGGGTTTTATTTTAGTCAATAGCTCTAAGGATGAAGTATGCAAAGGCTTAAAGAGACACTGGCAAAAAGATCAAAGGATTCAGAAGTGACAGTAATATTTTCAGGAGTACCATCCCACTTCAGAGCTACAGACAGACCCTGCACGGATCATGTGTTTTATTCCATTGATGACTCCACTCAGCAGTTCAAAGTGGGTTTAATTCTAGCTAACCCACTAGTTCAATATTTCTGCACAAAAAGTGTAAATCTAGTAAGAGTGTCTTGAGATTTATCAGGGTCATACTTTGCTGCTTTCCTAGGCTCAGAACACTTAATATGTTATGATATCATTCACGATAGATATTATCAACAGTGTGGAGTGCAGAAGAAACAGCACTATTGCCAGTGCCAGTGGCAAGCATCTCTTCTTAGTCTTCTGAAAGACTACTGTCACAACAATAAATCAATAGATAGCTTAACATTGCGTGGCAAAAGACAAAACATGCAGAGAAAAAAAGGAGGAGGAGTTAGGACTGATGCCGTGATTCTCATAGTTGAAATGAAGATCAACAAAGAAACATCAAGAAAAAGAAGTTTAAGATTCCTACTGGAAAATGAAAAACAGAATGAGACGAATGGATTTTTTTTTTAACCTCTTCTATGAATTACCTGAACAGAATAATCAAAGTTACTTTATAATACATAGGTCTGTTACTCTAGTTGAAAAGCAAAAATGCTATGAATTTATCCCATTCCAGGGTTCACAGTCCTGAGTCTAATGGAGAAGGAAAGTAAATAGCTAGCATAGCTGTGGGCTAAAGTTGCACTCCAAAAAATTAAACATTGCTTGTCCCATTTTGAAAATTTATTGGCTTTTAACTTGTACTGAGAATCTTTGGCTTTAATCTTATCCAGACAAGTCAATTTCCCAGCCTCACCAAGCAAAGGAGAAAGGGAACTACAGAAAGCCAAGACATAATCTAGGGTTATTAGCATCAAACATTTATCAGAATTTGGCTGGATATTCTCCTCTAGGACTCAAACAACATGTATGGCCCAAGTACTGCACACTGATCTAAAAAAATTAATAGAAAAATATGAATCAAGGGATATGCTAGTTCATTCCCCTAGTTCAAGGCAGGATCAACCAAATGTACATAATTCCTGACAGACACATATCTATAATGTTTTTAGAGAGATCTAGAGATCTCACACATCTCCCCCACAGCTCACGACAGAAAACAATTATACCCGTTAGAAAAAACAATCTTCGTACTATCTAGTTGGAATCTTTTCTTGCTTCAGTTTAAAGGCCTTATTTCTTGCCCTGTCCATATCAGACATGCACTTGGTAACTTATTCCCTTACTTTTTTTCTCTTTCATGTATTGGAAGACTTACTATGTCTAAACGCAATCTTCTCTTCCTTAATCCAAACACCTAATTCATACCAACATCTATCTTTTTATCTCCCTGATAATTTTAAGCAGTCTTCAATTGGTCCTATCCTTCATGAAGGTGCAGTGCCCCAAACAGAAGGGAATAAATAGGTTATTCCTGGTGGTCCTACAGGCAATTGCCAGGTAATGACAAGAGGGCAAAACCAAGCATGATACTAGGGTGTCCTGGTTTTGGCTGAGATAGATTTCTACCTAGTAGCTGGTACAGTGCTGTGTTTTGGATTTAGGATGAGAATAATGTTGATAACACACTGATGTTTTAGTTGTTGCTAAGTAGTGCTTACACTAGTCAGGGACTTTTCAGCTTCTCATGCCCTGCCAGCAAGAAGCTGGGAGGGGGCACAGCCAGGACAGCTGACCCAAACTGGCCAAAGGGATATTCTATACCATATGACATCGTGCTCACATATAAAGCTGGGGGAAGAAGAAGGAAGGGGGGG
>NW_008796043.1:1886027-1887752 GCF_000699145.1 Aptenodytes forsteri
TTCTTGGGAATATTGTTTCGGTTTTGTCTAAAGTTGGTAAGCAATTTAAGAATATCATCCAGAGATGTGCCTCAAGGCTGGATAATTATGAGTGGCAGGGTGTGTGGGATAGCATGGGAAAATGCCTAGGATGGTGGGCACCTCCAGTGTTTTGGAACTTCACCCCTGAACAAGTGCAGAATCCTGAAAAATTAGTACAATATTTGGAAAAAGTATGCTGTCACCCTGGCAACTCCAGAGAGACACAGATCACTGCAATGTGCTGGGGCCTGGCCCATGCCTACCGAGCCCTGTTCAACACTATTCAGTACCCTCAAAGGGAAGAGAAGGTCTCTGGATCTGATGACAAAATGACAGGCACTGCAGCTACTCCAACCCCCATAACAGACACTGCAGCTGAACAAGAGAACCAACCTGTGCTGGTATCAATCATCCCTATACACAAGAAGAAATGTTGGAAGTGAAAGCTCATTTAGTAAGGGATGAGGAAAAAGCAGGGCCATGACAAGGAAAGGAGAAGGAAGAGGCAGAACTCGTAAATGAGATGGAAACCACCTGATCCCTATCCCTGAGTGAGCTGCGAGACATGTGAAAAGATTTCAGCCATCATCCAGGCAAGCGCATTGTCACCTGGCTGCTCCAATGCTGGGATAACAGGGCCAGTAGCCTGGAATTAGAGGGTAGGGAAGCCAAACAGCTGGGATCCCCTTCCAGGGAAGGGGGCATTGACAAAGCATTGCAAGAGGGGCACAAGTCCTCAGCCTCTGGAGGCGACTCCTGTCAGGCATGAAGGAAAGGCATCCTTTCAAGATGTTATATGTCACCCAGGCAAGTGGACCACCATGGAGAGAGGTATCCAGAACCTGAGGGAACTAACCATGCTGGAGATGTTTTATGATGACCTGGACAATGAGCAGTTATCCAAAGACCCAGATGAAGTCCAGTGCACATGACCCATGTGGCAGAAGTTGGTACGGAGCACACCATCGTTGTATGCAAACTCATTGGCAGTAGTGACCTGGAAAGATAAAGAGGGACCAACGGTGGATGAATTGGCTGACCAACTCTGGCAATACGACGGAAGTCTCTCTTCCTCCCTCGTCTCAGCTGTAGAGAAACTGTCCCGGGAGTTCCAGCAACTCAAAGAGGATAGGTCCTACTCCCCACCTGTATGGACCAGTATCTCAGGCATTAGGAGTAAGCGTCCCTCTGTTCAAGACAGAGGATATAGAGGGTACGCACCACAGGCCACCCTGTGGTTTTACCTACGTGACCACGGAGAGGACATGGGGAAGTGGGATGGAAAATCTACCTCAAACCTAGAGGCATGGGTTGCCTGCCCCCGACCCTAGAGTTGCAAGGAAAAACAATCACAAAAGGGGGTTCTTGCAGGAAAATTGCTGCTCCAGTTTCCAGTGGGCAGTTCCCCAGACAGAGTAGAAGGGCTGATCTTACTTCTGATCTTAATGAAGAAACTTCTGACTCGTATTTAAAAAAAGTGAATAACAGATACTATGACCAGGACTAGAGGGGCCTTGCCCCCAGCCAGGTGGAGGAAAGGGACAACCAGGTTTACTGGACTGTGTGGATTCGATGGCCTGGCACATCAGACCCACAGGAGTATAAGGCTCTAGTAGACACCGGTGCACATTGTACCCTAATGCCATCAAGCTATAAGGGGGCAGAACCCATCTGTATTTCTGGAGTGACGGGGGGATCCCAACA
>NW_008796043.1:1891869-1921587 GCF_000699145.1 Aptenodytes forsteri
ACAGCCAGGAAGCTGTCCCAGACTGGCCAAAGGGATATTCCATACCATGTGACGTCATGCTCAGTATATGAACTAGGGAAAAGCTGGCCGGCAGGCCGCTGCTTGGGGACTGAGTGGGCATTGGGTGGCAGGTGGTAAGCAATTGCATCGTGCATCACTTGCTTTGTATATTTTTTTATTCAGGCCGCTGCTTGGGGACTGAGTGGGCATTGGGTGGCAGGTGGTAAGCAATTGCATCGTGCATCACTTGCTTTGTATATTTTTTTATTATTATTATTACTATTTTACTTTATTTCAATTATTAAACTGTTCTTATCTCAACCCACGAGTTTTCTCACTTTTACTCTTCCAATTCTCTCCCCCATCCCACCGGGGCAGGGGAGTGAGCGAGCGGCTGCGTGGTGCTCAGTTGCTGGCTCGGGTTAAACCATGACATAGGGTCACAGTTTAATATAGCAGGAAACCAGGAGAATTAGAGAGAGAAGCTTTTTTCTGTGAGAATCAGCAAAAATTTTTAAAACACATGACCTACTTAAATATCCCCATTATGACCATGCAGGCACCTCTTGGGAAAAGAAAGACACAGGGACAGAGAAGCATCTGGCAAGTTCCTGGGACTGTGTTAGGAACAAAAATCCTTGAACAGAAGACATAAAAAGCAGTTAGGAAGGAAAAGCAGTACTACATTTGATTTGAACCAGTGGGGAAGAAGCAGCTGAAAACACTGAGCATTAATGAAGGGATGATTCTTCATTTTTAGGAAAATAAGGGAGAACATAAAAAGAAGAAAATGGGCTTCAGGAAATTAAACTTCAGCAAACTCACCCACCCACCATGCACAAAGACATTTCTATAAGCACACCAACAGGTAGGAAACTGGCTTGCTCTTCCGTGAAGGGGTGGCACTGAGCACTTACACCAAAAGCACAGGAGTGCTAGTGCCTCTTCTTTGTTGACACCTAATTAGAACGGTGTCTATGATTAGACAGCTACTAAAACCAACACCAGGAACAAACACAGAGAAAATTCATTAGATGATAATTAAATAAATTAGATGTTCTCAAATCAGTTAAATCTGTTGAAATCCATCACATGGTATTTAGAGCTGACTGAACCAGTCTCAGAATTATCACTAGTAATTTTTGAGAATTTGTAGAGGACAGCAGTGATCCCAAAAGACTGGAAAACATCTAGTGACTAGCTTTAAAAAAATGAAAAAAAAAGGCAGAGCCAAGGAAGTAAAGATGCAGCAACTGAATTTCAATTCCCCCAAAATATGGAATAAAAATTATTTGGAATAAGTTGAGTAATACATAGACCTGTCAAAACAAGTTACTTCAAAATCTATCAAAATATTCTTTATGACATAGTAGCAGACCCTGTAGTTAGAGAAGCAGCAGTAGGTATCATGTAGTCCGACTTCATGAGTCTTTGAACATTGTTTCTCATGGGACTTTCATAAGCAAAGAAGAGAAATATAATGCTGCAAAAGGAAACAAGTTCTAATAAACAGATGACACTAAACTTGGAAGGGCTGCATGCATGCTGAAAGACAAGACTACATGTTAAAGCAATCTTAATAAAATTTGAGAAATGGTCTGCAGAAGACCTGAATACAATCCAGTAAGGGGAATTCTAGACCTCAACAGGAATAAGTAACAGCGGAAACACAAGATGGAGAACAACTAGTGAGGCAGCAGCACAGTGGAAAAGGAGCACTGAGGCTATAGTGGAGCATACTCTGACTAGTAGTCTATGTCACACTAGCAAAATCAGCAAAATCTCATGCTAGGATACATAACCAGCAGGTTGTGAGTCTACAAAGTTACAATGGGACAGGGAATTGTTTTCAAAAGAACAGGACAGTGGATGCTAAGGAAGGAAAATCCAGAGCACTGTGCACTGGAGTGAGCTGCTGTCTATCTCCTTTGTAAAGAGATTTCAGTGTCCAGGGCTGCTGGCCTGACACCGTTAGCTATCAGCACAGGCATGAATGTAAAATAAATACTTCTCCCTCCCCGCCCCCACCCTGGAAGAAAACCATATATTTTCTACATCCCAAAAAGGTTTGCCTTAAAAGTTTTTACTCCTTCTAGGTAGCGGAAGAACTGCCTGCTGACCATTTTACAACTAACCATCATAACAGGAAAGATATTTAACAAACAAAATTGAGCTTTACATCCCCCAAGATATAGGAAACTGGGTAGGTGTATAACCTCTCACAGGACATGTCAGTAAGTTTTTATTTTAATTTCTAACATATATCTGCCTTGTAACTTTGGAATTTTCCTTCTATAGTATTTAATTATTTGAGTAATAAAAAAAATAAATGTGCAACTTGATGTCTTTATTGCAAACAAAGAAAAGAAGAGGCTGAATAGTCTGACAGTGTCTTTTTAAAGATTACACATAATGACAATGAGATTGCTGAAAATCATACGTTATTCATTCAGATTTACTACCACAGCAAAAAGCTTTAGATTAATTAATGCTGCAATATATTTGAAAAATGACTAAGCCAATTAATCTCGCTCATCTATAAATGGAACAGTAGAGAGGAAAATTTTTGAAGAACTTCATTTAGGATTGCCAAGGTTCTACCGACAGTGATAATCAGTATAAAGGATTAAGTAAAGTATATTAAAGTAGTAACATATTGCTGGTACAAGTTCAGACTTGAAGAATACACAAATCAATACAGAATAAAATACACTAGTGCCATTCTACTGCTTATGACCAGGTGACTGCACATCATAAATTTACATCCCTTACTCATCTTAGCTGGCTGCAGCACAGAGACCAGGAAAGATCATCTTTAGTAACAGCAAAGGTACCATACTGGCAGAAAGGTACTGAAAAAAATTGCAGAGCTGGATGAAGTAAATGGGAGACTCTGAATTCAAGGACTGTGAAAACAAAACATTACTTATGCACTGAAGCCCAATCAAAAAATATGTATATGAAGTCAAATACCTTATCGGCTCCTATTAAGAGTTAGGCACTCAGATAGCTTTGCAGGTTTGTGCCTAATCAGTATTAAAATGCAGCAGAAACACAACTTTTACATGAAATCAGAAGTTAAATGAGAATCCAAACTTTAAAAAAATCAATACAAAATCAACATTTTTTGTTTTTACAATTGCAGAATTTAGAATTTTTAGGCTAATCAGTTTAGGATGACCTAGCCTATAATGTAGTACAATGTTTCAAGTAAGGAGTAAAGAACATTGAATTTTATCCTTCTCAGTTATCTAGATACTCATGACCACATATGGCATCCTGCAATCTACTACACGTTCACACATACCTGCACATACCATACCATGAATAAAAATCAGAATTTCCTTCCTATCTCCCTGCAATTCTGTTTCTTAGTAACTGAAGAAATGAAAGAAGATCCAGCTTTGAACCTCTTCAAAGGAATCTTTCTCTTATTATTCATTCTGCAGCAATTAAAAAGGGCTTCCACATTTTCTATATTTAAATCATAAAAACGCTGCCTTCACTCCCTCCCATAGGTTTTGCACACAAAATTTTGTTCATGCACTGTTCACAGAAACAAGAATTTTTAAAATTACAAAGAAATGCTATTATCAGGCATGTGAGCCTCTCCCATGCAGTTGTCTCATATCACAAGATGCAAGAAGAAGAAAGCAATCTATTCACTGCTGTGAGAAACAGTATCTTAATAAAAACAGATTTTCAAAGTTGGGTTTTCTTGCTTTTTTGTTGTTGTATGCAAATCCTTGCAGCATAACACACGTTTGGACATTTGTTTTCAGAAGTTTTCATCCCCTTGTTTCCTTGGCATCATTGCCAAATATACTTGAAGCAATTTCTTGACAAGAACTAAAGCATTTTATATCTGTAAAAGGTGGCAAATTCAACTTCATCTTGCATACCATCTCTTTTGCAATTTTACCAAAATACAGCTCTTATAAGCATGTTATGAGGCTACCAACAAAGCAGTGCATGGCTATGCAGTGCAAATGATCACGCAGAGTGTTCTGTTTCTTTGGAACAACAGTGAATTCAGTAAAAATATGTCCCGTCATTACTTCTGGTTCACCAGAATAAACTCAGAAGCAACAGACATAATGTGTTCCTACTCCTCTACACAGGCTTTGAAGTTCTCTTGTCATAGATTTTAGGTGCCACACTAAAAGATTATAATTAAAATAAAAGCGGATGTCTCCCTTTACTTTGAGACAGCAACAAGTATTAAAAGAATTTATTAGAACAGAAAATTTTTACTATAACATTTGGAGAAGAGGACTGCATCTTATAGGAGACCCCCAACAACCAACCAGTTTTTCCTTAACTTATTTTACTTCCTGCCCAAGTTTCCATCTGCAGGTCACTAGAAGACCTACCACGTAGTCAGTCACCTTTGAGGAACAAGAAGCTGCATGCCCATCTGAACCAGGATTCAATGGAAGACAACTGTTGATTTTCATAGGCTCTGGATAACCCACCGATCCCCTAACAGCTTAATGACTATAGTTGTAATCTACATCCAAAGTACACTGTTATTAAGCAACTCAGTATCCAACCTCTGCAGCCACACAGACTAGCTCCCAGTGTTCAAACACCCCTCTCCTTCCATTCCCAATTCTTTATCAGCACAACCCCTGTTACCACAGGCAACAGCAGCATGTCGTAACAGTGATTTAAGTGCCAGACCACAAACCCAAGTGAGAGAAGGAGTGTGTCTAGCTCCATCTCACACTTTCTCCATGCACATGGTGGCAGAGGCAATCCAGTTGTTAAGCTTCGGTCCTTAAGAAAAAATCAGATGTAGCACTGGGCTGTCTGAGCAGATCACACTGTCTTTCTAAAGAAAGGCCATTGGGCTGGAGCTGGCCCACAGACTCCTTTTGGAAGGTACAAAGTTAAGCCAGTCACTAACCATTTTAAAAGCCTTGAACTAACAAACAAACAAAACCCATCAGCTATATTTCCCACTTTGGTACTGGAAATCAATTCAGCCATTAACCAGCACTTTATGTTTTGTAAAGATTATATACCATTCCTAGATGGTTTTCAAAGAGAGCGCAAAAATACAGAACATATAAACACTGACCTTGTTTCTTTTAATCCTTCTTTCTGAATGACTTCCAGTATTTGTTTTGCAGTCATTGGTGAGTTGGGGTACTTTTCCAATGCCTGAAAAGAAATAATAAACGTGTAAGTGACAAGACACAGCTGTCCTGTGAATCTGAAAGGTTATGCGATCATGCAGTTTTTATGTAGTCATTTGTGAAAGGCAGGGAACGGTAGTGTTGAGACTGGAGTCCTCTGTTGGAAGGCCAGATATAATCCAGGAAACTGCAGCGAGAATAAGATTTACTTGATGCTTTTGTGCATCATCTGCTACATCCGCCTTACCGAGTTCCAAATAAAAAAGTTGAAATACGCAACTAGTTTTATCACACAGCAACAGAGTTCCTTTCAGGCAGGAGGGGGGGAAAAAAAAACCAAAACAAAACAGAAAGAAAGAGACAGCTAGTCTTCTTTTTTGATTTTTATTACTTTAGAACTATTTGAGGTCATTTGAATATTCTACGCAAATAAAAAATGAAATACGCAACTAGTTTTATCACACAGCAACAGAGTTCCTTTCAGGCAGGAGGGGGGGGGAAAAAACAAAAACAAAACAGAAAGAAAGAGACAGCTAGTCTTCTTTTTTGATTTTTATTACTTTAGAACTATTTGAGGTCATTTGAATATTCTACGCTTAGGTTTTGTCATGACCTCAGGAACAAAATTGGCTAAAATCTTCCATTTGTAGAGCAGGAGCTACTGTGAGAATTGACACAGACAGGTTTCAATTTTAAAATGCTTTTTGTTTCTCAAACAGAAAGAAAGAGACAGCTAGTCTTCTTTTTTGATTTTTATTACTTTAGAACTATTTGAGGTCATTTGAATATTCTACGCTTAGGTTTTGTCATGACCTCAGGAACAAAATTGGCTAAAATCTTCCATTTGTAGAGCAGGAGCTACTGTGAGAATTGACACAGACAGGTTTCAATTTTAAAATGCTTTTTGTTTCTCAAAACAATGAAAAATTAAGTAGTCAGAACAGTCACAGCACACAAGATGCTACATGACAGAGTGCAGTATATTTTTCCAGTTCAGCTCAGTTTTCCACTCCTTGGCGTTTTCCAATTGAGCCCAAAGTAACCCACTCCTTTTCCAGATACAACTATTTCGTACAGATTTTTCTGGTTTTCCACTTCCTTTTTGTCTCCATCAGTTTTAAGCTGTTAAACAAACAGCTACTCTTTTGTTCATGTAAAGTGCCAGACTGACAGCCCTGGAAAATGAAACCTTTCAATCAGCAGTAAAAGGTGCAGCACAGGCCACGGCAATCAAGCTTCCCAGAGCATCTTGCCAACATATCTCAGCCAGAACTTGCATTTCTACCCTGGGTAAATAAGAAGTCAGTTTGGTCTCCAAATTCATCCGATCCTGAGCTTCTCTTTAGTAGTTACCAAATGATGGCAATTGTGAAAGTAGCTACTACTATGTGGATACCTGCCCACTAGGGACTAGAGACACGACCACATCGTATCATGCAAGTCAAAGTGTGAAGGGTGCTAGCCAGGGCTGTAATTCAAGCAGCTCACCTAAAGCCAAAGCCTCCCTACTCACTACAACTTGACAAGCTCAGCCCTCTCCTGCCATTTTACAATTCTGATTTACTGCCTGTTCTCCCCTTTCGCAGCCAAAACACAGTTTACCAAATCCTTCGGTTCTTTGTTACAGATGAGCTTTGTATCCTTTATCTTTCAGTTCCACAAAGGAAAATACAGAAGTGAGGGCTGCACTAGAAAGGTCTGGGAGCTGAACTGCGCTTATCTCACGTACATCAATAGGCAAGATTCAAAAGGGACCCGTCAAGAAAGGAAAGCCAAAAGGTGATTGGAAAGGAGAAAGAAGAGTGGGTAGGAAAGAGTATGGCAATGAGTAAGGACGGAAGGAACCACACAGGTCTGGGAAAAGGGCCACTGCACAGCAAGGGAAGAGAAATGATACGATGTATTAGTGACAGAACCACAATGACACACTGGAAAAATGACAATGCGTATAAAGATTAAGACTAGAATGAGAAAAGATTAATGGTGTGAAGAGACAAAAGTGGAAACTTTTAATCTTCAGAAAGAAGACAAAGAAAAAGGACAAGGTAAAATGAGAATACACCAAAATAAAGGGAAAAGAAGATAATTGAACTGGGAACATTCCAGGGGGCAAACTGGAAAGGACAGAAGAGGAAACTACACTGTACTGGACACGGCTATGAAGGAAACTGTGTGCACTTGAAAGTGGGGTTACTCACTGTGGAGGATTCCCTGTTTCTCTTCCTGAGTACAGGCCCCTCAGCACACCTGGGCAGCTCCTCCCTGCAATTGAGAAAATTTGGGTAGCCCTGTCCCCTTCTCTACGACATCACATCCTAGTCTATAAAGTCAGTAAAAGTGCCAAGTATTACCACGTGAGTTTGACAATAATGGGAAGGAAACAATAAAGCTATGCAACCATCAGAAGTCACCCTTTCTGGACAATGGGAGAAGGGAGAGCAGTTTGCGCTGAGGAAGCTGCACTGAACTGGTTGTGGAAACAATGGCCAGACATACGGATACGGAAGATCATCTTCACCAAACAACAATGAAACCAACAAGCAGGATGCATTACACCACTACAGAAAGTTTAATCAAACCCTCAAGGCAGATTTCAAATACCACAGTATGAAGTGAACACATTCAGGGTATAATGACAAACTGAAATGCAGAGTATGTTAGACAAGCTGAATGTGCTGGAGCAAACAATTGCCCATTGTGTGGACTTGTTTTACTCCGGACATGTAGTGTGGGCTGCAGTTCATATACCCCATGAATTTAGTTCTGTTCATCTAACCCTTTAAACCCTTTAAAGCCTGTTATTTAAAGAACTGTTCATACCCTAACTGAAAAGCATTAATTCTCCAATTCAAACACTGCTTAAGTTGAAAATCCTGTTATTGTGTACCTGATTAAGTTTTCTTTATCAGAACAAAGATTAATTTAGCACAGAACCTTAGTAAAGATGTTTTTTCTGCCCTTCCCACCATGCTGTCATCCCCCCCCAGTTTTAACCTAACCATTTATCACAGTAAGAAAATAAAAATAATTACTTGTAAAAACATTTTAATGATAATCTCATTTTCTTCCCCCAGTTATGAAAAACAGCATCAGAGTATTATTTAAGAGTCTGTGAGCTAATGAATACACTGAACTGATAATTGCACTAGTGTCTCTTGCTTCTGTATCTCACCATTAACACTGCAAAAAGCCCGCAATCCCTTTTGCATTTCTAAGACTTTTAAAAATAATATTAGAAATTCAAACTGAATTACTAACTGTGCCTTAAGGCAAATAAAATACTAAAATGCAGTAGCATAGTTAAGTCATAGATTTCTTGGTCAGAAAAAGTAATGCACATCAGGGGAGGAAGCCTTTATCTGTTTTAAATATCTTTCTCCCTCCTCCCACTCCATCCACCAACACTCGTATCGTATATGGGCAGTGACTAATAATGCTGAAATTAAAACATGCCAAAGTACTGTCATGAAGAGTATGATTGTTTCGATGTATTTTGTTAAGAACGACAATGGCAGAAGAATGGTTTGCACTGACTGCAACCTCTACCACAGAGGATCAAATATGCTCTATTTATTCCTGCCATTCAACCACAGCCTTAAAAAGGGACAGCTGCTAAGTAACTGGGACAAATAATTTGATACCCATCAGGACAATCTGGAACAGAACAGAAGTAATCATTGCACTGAACACATTCTTGGTGTTCATTCAAACACTGATTAATGGCTCAAAGAAAAGACGACTCAGATCCTACCAAGCACAGTGGAAATCAAACCTCCCAGCAAATGGTAGCAGCCTGACAAATTGTTATGTTTGTATCACCTACACATATCGACCCACAACTTCAGAGATATTAAATAATTACACAGATGCCACAAACACATACATTCCCAGTTTCGTTGGAAAAGTCATGTCAGTTATATGAGACAAGAAGAAATCCAAATTCCTTTTCTCACCATGGTATCTATCATCTTCTGTGTATTGACAACTGCTCAAAAAAAATCAGTTGCCACAGTGGGGAAAAAACACTTTCCAGTGAACTGTTAACAAGAAAACTCTAGAGCAGAGTCAAGACTCAGCTTTGCATAAGACAGAAATCCTGAATGCTCAGCTCGCCTACAAAATCAGAAGAGAACCTCTATATAATTGATGGAATGATTAGTTTAATTTACATACACAGCTGCTTGTGACTACCTGAATCAGATCTGCTCAATCGTTTGCATTTCAGCCACTAGAGGGAACACAAGCAGAGGGACAGCATGAAGAAAAGCGAAGTAGAAAGTTGGCCTTCCTGCCACCCATAAACATTCCTGCAGAAGTCAGAAGCTTTCCCAGGGAAGTGACCAGTACTCCTGCAGCTATCAGTTATTACGCTGACAGAAAATGATTCTTCTAAACAAGAACCAAGTGCGGTCTGATACCATGCTGTGGTCCAAAAGCAGCAGGCAGATCAGTCTAGTGGGCTTGTTGATGCTGACTGTGAGGCCAGAGTACAGTTAGCGGGAACTGGCCAGAGCCTCTTCCATTTCTGGAAGCTGCCTGCAGGGATCTGAAGGTCAGGTAGCTGACAAAAAATCAGGATCATTTTATCACATCTGCTTGGTCAAACTATAGGCTGAGCCACTACTCACAAACTGAAGCAATTCTTTTTAGAACATTATTTAAATAATTCGGGAGGAGAAAGAGGAACAGTACAGTTACTGCCAGTGCTCCCACTCAACAGCTAAAATACAAGTCAGGCTGAACTGCACAATAGACAATCCTTACTGCCCTAAGACAGCAGGGTGAATAAAAGAACAGGAAAATAACTTTCCTTCTCCTAAGCAGAAAATATATGATATTTTCTAGCCACCCATTACTAAATTAATGAATTGAAAGATGGAGTCCCAAACAGGGTACAAGAACATCATCCTGGAAAAAATCCAGCATTGTCTTTTCCAGCTGCTTGTGTGAGGTTAACAGGAGGACTGACTTCTATTGTGGGAAATGCCCCACTCAAATATTTTGTATTCATTTTTTATTAAAGGCTTTAATCTTTGGGGAATTATCAGCAGCCTGGTAAAAGTTCAAAGTCCTTTGTGCAAAGAAAGATGTGTAAACGGTTAGGAGAGGAGGGTAGGGTAGCGTACAGAGTTGGGGAAAGACAGGAAGTGCATAGAGATGGATGAAGAGGAGAAAACAGCAAGAAGATCAAGAGGAGGGAGGGTACATGATACATGAAAAAGAGGAAAGAGGGATGAAAATAAGAAGGGAAGATGCACTACAACCTATTTTAACATAAGTTCTCAAACAGATATTCATGGAGCTCTTGCTGATGGTGATTAAGAGAAAGGTAAAGAGTAGTTTCCAAGTACTAAAATATTAAAAGAAGCTGAAACGGGAGTAATAATTCTCCTGGTAGGACTTTTGTCTTTGAGCAGTTGCAGTTACAATAAGGAAGTTATAAAATCTGAGTAGAAGAAGGTGCATTTCATAAGACGTGTCTTTCACGGTATGCTCCATACTATGAATTTGTCTCTGTAATCCATGCACCACTACAGATAAGAAACAAAAGTAAAATCAAGCAAGGAAAGGAACAAAGATGTAACATGAACAAGAAAGCAACACAAAAATACCTAAACCTGCTGAAATACATTAAATTAAGTTTTAACATCAGTTATGTGCATGCTTGCTAGTCCACACTTTTTTTAGGTTCAGAAGTAATGCCACTGACCTGTAGAGCTCAAATGGTTTGAGCTCTCCAGCTACTAGGAAGAAAATTAACTCTATCCCAACCGAAAGCAGGACAAAAGTACACCAAAAAACATTTTTCCCCAGCCCTCTTTCAGTCAAAAGCACTTTACAGTTCCTTTAGTATGAACTACAGGGAACAACTGGGAGAATGTCCCCTGCAAGAGAATTTCTAGTATAGAATTTGTTTGCAAGTCGGTCTGAAACCGCCTAGCTTTGCTACCCTGCCAGATACGTAAGGCATTATCATCTCCTAAAATACTGAATGAAAGGAAAGAGCAAGAAAGAAGCTGAATGATTTGTTTGTTCATTCCATTGCTTTTACTGGCTGGTTTGAGGTTTGTTCCGAGATGTCTGGACCCTTTTATTGTTCTTTTTAAAATTTATTTATAATGTCATATTTTAAACTGATAGAAAGGCAGCAACAGTGCTTTGGAAATTCCAGATAAACTGTACACTTGACATTTTGAATTCAAAAGAAATTGGATTACAATTCAGTTAAAATTAAACATACGATTGTGTTATTCCTTTAAAGGGCACAAGCTCTAGCAGCGACATCTTGCCATTGCTAGTGGCCTCATACATCACACCAGAAAACGTAGGGTAATATTTTCAACCCTAAACAACTGACTCATAATAACTTACTGGTCTTGTCTGACATACTGAAACAAAAGGAAACCTTTGTATTTTTCTCTTTACTAACGCAATCAGCCTGTCCGAGCAACCAGGAACTTTCACTTAAAGGCTCTGTCAGCACAGATCCATAAACACCTCAGTGACTGTAACAGGATGAACCCAGTGAGCACACAGAATCCTGTAAGATTTCTGTAAGATCAGGATCAAAGATACATACCCCAGTGAGCAGGATGTCAAACTTGCTACCCCGGTATGGGTTCCATTATTAGCAGCAGGATTACTAGCGATGACTTCAGTTCAAGCGACGGAGCATCCAGATTCTCAGAATGACTGCTCAATTCTGACAGTGCAGTCCAGCCTCCAGACTTCTGCTTAGCCATGCAAGCCATACCTCTTCTTGCTTTCTATCATAATACCCCATTCGCCTCTCACTCTGCCCAGCCTTTCTCTACTCTCAAACTGATACTCTCATCTTTTGAGGTGTTGCAATACCCCTAACTTCCGTATCTCCTACCTTTCTGCATCCCTACTGAAATACCTTTTTTCCCCATGTCCTTACCACAGTACATTCCTATGTCTTCTACCTCCTGAAACATTAGCACATCCATACAGATGCAGTTCATTGCCATGGGTTCCCCAAAACCCATACACAGGTACATAAGCGCTGCCTAGGCAGTCAATAGTGAATAGCTAGCTAGCAGCACGCTGTAGCTCTTAGGTGCTGACAGGACAAATTGTGTTGTGAACCTCCCATGGCTTGTAGACCATATTCTCTGCCTATTTAGTTTAGAGTAGATGTTTCAATTTCTGTATCAGTGCATCCAGCTCAAAAACATGGGTCAAAGCTGTTTACAACCACAAATCATTATTCCAGAGAAGGGGCCAGGAGCAAAACACAGCTCTGCCACACAAAAACATTACTGAAATCTGCACTCATCTGGTGATCACACAGGCCACGATCCTGAAATGCCTCTAATTCCAGCAGGGATAAAAGTTTCCCTTTGGCACCTACCCCTGTACAAAATTAAGAGAGGCCACGCTTAGGTGACTGGAACTAATGGAGCGCAATGGATATGAGTGCCCTGTCAGCTGCCTTTGTATTACAGATAACAGAGGAAAGAACTACCACCAGTGGGAATACATTCATCACTACTATGGGAACAAGAAAAAAAAAAAAATACTAAGAACCACCAAACCCCAAACATATTCGCTTCCACATATTCGCTTCCACATATGCTGTTTTCTCTATTGAAAGCTGATACAGATTTTTTTTTTTCCTGAGACACTGAAAGGTTTGCTGTATAACTCATGTTTCAGCGTAGTAAAATAAAAAAAATAATTAAAAAAAAAAAAAAAAAGAGTAAAACTTCCCAGAAAAATGAACAGAGAGAATGAGTATGTTTGTTTTAAAAGCCTTCATCGCATAATTTCCACAGGCAAATGTAATGTGTAAGGGTTACTTTTAACGTGAGAAATAAAATTCCTACTGGCTACTCTCTGAATGTACTAAATTTAACAGGAGGTGACAGTTATGCCGGTTTTCTTGCCATTGCTTTACTATCAGAGCTTATCTTGTTAGACAGTGTCCTAAAGAGAAAGACCTAAGATTTCCAGAGGGTTACTCTCTGAATGTACTAAATTTAACAGGAGGTGACAGTTATGCCGGTTTTCTTGCCATTGCTTTACTATCAGAGCTTATCTTGTTAGACAGTGTCCTAAAGAGAAAGACCTAAGATTTCCAGAGGGCAAAAAAGAAAAAAAAAAAAAAAAAAAAAAAAAAGGAGGGTGGGGAAAGAAGGATAGCAGAATACAAATAAAATATTTTAAACTATGCACTCTACCTAAATATTCTTGCATATGAGTTTCAGCCATTTTAAGTATTTCGTCCAGGTAAAACTCACCCACTAAAAGGGTAAAACAAGTTTCATGCTGCAACTGACATTGACTCCATTGATGCACCATGAATGTATTCAACCAACCAAAAAGCACTTCTATCCATGTTACTAAAATATGGTTAACAACAGCAGACATAAAACTGTAAAAATTATACTCCCATTTTAATTCTGTCAGATAGATGGCATGAAACTACCTCATGAAATTTACAGCACATTTTGCTGCTTAGGTGAAAAGCCAGTATAAGTCACATTGATCCTCTTAACCTCACAAGGGAAGACTATAAACTTCACAACTCAGTTGTTTGCTCTGTTCCTCACTCACAGGATGATACACATCATCACTCCCTTTGAATTAATAAGCAAGCAGAGATGCATAAAATTACTAAGAATCTTTCTTAGTAATGTTATCCCAGAAAGAAAGACCAGAATGTATCTAATGCATGGAAAACCTGGAAAGAAATATCCCGAGAGGTGTACAGCAAGTGATAAAGCTGGAAAAATTAGTCAGACACAACAAAAAGCTACTTTCAGTTCCTTGAGCACACCTGTTCAAGCACTGGAGGCAAAATGGAAAACCAAAATTTCCACAAAATGAAAAATGGTGAAAGCTTTGGTGTTGGTTTTGTGGGTTGTTGGTTTTTTTGTTTGTTTTTCTTTTGGGTTTTTTTTTTTTTTTTTTGTTTTTTTTTTTTTTTTTGGGGGGGGGGGTGTGTGTTACAACAATGATATACAAAAGAGTAGAGTCTTAAGAGTTCTTGGGTGTTATGCAGTTCATTCCTTCCAAAGCTTGCACAATTATTTCACATCAGTTTTCATTAGTCTGAATCATGACATCACTGTGTACAGAGTAGAGTTCACTGGCACAGTCCAGATCTACTGCTTAAATTGCTCTGAAAGGACATATGATAAGTCATGTTTTTGAACTGAAGAAATACAGCCTTCTCATAGAATGTGTAAAGAGAGAATTCTTTTGTTAGCTGTCAGTGGGATTTTGCTATCTCTGTTAAATATATAATGGTTAGTGTCATAACAAAGATCAGCCATCATGTTATGGCATTTATCTTCATGAGTGAAGAGAGGAAGGGCTACTGTGATTTATTCCGTCTCTCCTCATGAGACGATTAATGTCATAAGAGATTAGTCTTCAGTACTGACTTGTACACAGAATAAAATACAGCGCTGGAGTGGGATGCTAGGCAGTTTTAATTGCCACAAGTTTGGAAGCCCACATTACTTACAGATGGCACAGTTGACAATTACTCATCTAAGATTTTCAAAAATAGGAGAATATTTTGCAGTTCACTAACTCATATCCATTTTGTGTCATTTATTTGTTCAGTCCTTCTCATCAGTCTTTCCACATAGTCCTTTCCCCCATCTCATCACCTAAGTCCACCCACACTTGTCCTGTTAAATACACCATATATTGCAGAACTGAAGTCCATACTGGTGGTTTATAGTGATATTTGGTAGCATCTGTTTAAAGGTTTGAAAAATAAGCTATTTAACAAGTATTACTAAGAAACATTTGTCACAATACAGGCAGATTAGAAAGAACATATAATGGCTCTGTATCTGTGTTTGTATTCATATAAATACATAAACAAAACTCGGAATAGAAGGAGCAGCTTTCCTCAAATTTTGAGAAAAGTTTCAAGCTCGCTTCTTCCCAGGGACCTTGTAAAATAATCTGACCATCCTAAACTTAGGCTTTTGAAAGATTATTAACTTATCACTTCAGAGAAATGCACACAGAATATTTCGTTTGCATGCTCCCCACTCCTTATGAAAGAAAATACTTCAGATAATACCGTGGTGAAAAAAAAAAAAAACACGATAAGCAAGAGTTCTGTTAAAGAGGGAAGAATTATTTTTCCCCAAAAATGGAACATGAATTGTCTGTATTTTCTTAAATTCTCCTTTTCTGGATACTGCTAAATCATGCTAAGCTAGGTGAACTTTAATCCTTGATATAAAAGTTTTTTTCTGTTAAAAACAGCAATTCTTTACCATTGGTTTACATCAAATAGAACACATTATTAAAAAGCTCTCACCACAAAGCGTTATCTTTATCTAGGCTGCTCAAGTATTGACTTAAACATTTTTATCAGGCTGTTAATCACATCCACATATAATGTGATCAGCAACTGAGACCAGCCCTGACAGACCAGCCAGGTAACAGAGCAACATTATGGCAGGGAAGAAGTATCATGAAAGCTAAGGACATTTCTTATTGATTTCTTATAAGTGGATAGGAGAGAAAAAAAATCAATGGGTCCTCATCAGTACAATTGTCTACCAGCTGGATGCTGATTTCCCTTAGAGATTTAAACCAATAGGAGCAATCACTTGGCATAGGTAAACAAATTCAATAGGACCTCCAGCCTGTAAAGAAGAAAGGTAAACTGTGACTTCAAAACTGGAGTTTGTAAGGAGACAAAATGCTGATTGTTAAACCAACAGTTTGTAATCAGATCTCAAACCAAAATACAGAACATGTCGTCTTCATGGAAAACCTGGAAATGTTCAGGATAATCTGCAATTGTTGTGGAGGCTCCAAACTCCTGACCCTGCTTGAAGGCATTATTCCGAGCTACAAGACTGGCTAACCACTCCAAGTCAAGCTGGACAAGCACTGACCAGGTTACAGTGAGAAATGGCCATCAGTCATACGCATCATGCAACTACCATCACCAAACTCCAGAATCGCAACAAAATAATTGGTCAACAGTGAGAAATCACAGAGGGTTTTATAAAGGCATATAAATACAGAGACTCCTCATAAAGCTAGGCTTCCTGCTCAAGACAAGCTTCTATTTCAAGGGTCCTTAATATCACAGCATATTTCTTATCCTAAGACCCCTCACTATACATTGAACAGATTCAACTGTTACCCATCAGGACTGTAACTGTAACCTAAGAAAAGCAAACCAAGAGAGAGTAAAACATGGCTGTTATACAGTACATTCAGTCATGGTTTTTATTCTTTTTCTATGAGCACCAACATACATACACGTGAAGATCTGAGTTTTCCTGAAGTCACACCTCCTCAGCAAATGTAGCAGTAAAAATTGTCAGCTCCTAGGAAATGCTACTGGCAAATAAATTCAATGTCTATTGGGTTTAGGCACATCATTTTAGATTTAATATTTTAGAAGTTGATAACAATACATGTTTTAGCTATATCTTCCATTTCCCTCCAAAAATAACTAGCAATAAGTGAACAGAAGAATGAAAACTGTTTTATGGAAAAGTTACACTGCCTCAACTTGGGCTTCCAGTGTAACTACTGAATTCATACTGTATCTTTGAAAGAATGAGAATTAGTTATGAGATTAGCCTTACAGTTCAAATCCAGGAATGCAATCTTCCTTCAACTGTGCCAGACGATCTCATCCAAAGACATAAAATTATACTTAGGAGATTTACATGCTATGTCCTATCCTATGAGGTTAAAATAAAAATAAACCAAGGTGTCCAGAATCACAAGAAAACTACCACAGTCTCATATTCAAGCATCACATCAGACAGACTTTTGGACATGGGAGATTCTAAGAGATTTCTGTTTTTTTGCTGCGCTAGAAATAACCTGGACAAGATAATTTGAAACCAATTCTGAAAATTCCAATAGGAGATCTTACTACCAAATGGATGAGAGAATATTTCAGAAGACAAATTGGTCTTTTCAATTATTTCAAAGGGATTACTTATAATTTCAACAAGACTCCTTTGGCCGAGATAGCCCATAATGGAACTTATCTAAAAAATAAACAGAATGCAACATAATCAAAACATAATATTTAATTTCCAAGACAAGAGGAGGAGGAAGACAGAAGGAAAGGAGAGAAGACAGAATTTTTTTCATCTTGGTGTTTCATTGTGATCCTTATACTCGCAAAGTTTGAGAATAATCCGAACTTTAAAGATGAAGGTTTGGAGACTTCAGCTGGTTATCTAATTAAGTGAAATGGTAGCAAAATAAATAAACAAATGAAATGCAATTTTATCCTAGAATTCAGAAGGGGTTTTTTTTCCTCATTTCTTTCATTGTCAGTCATAGAATTTTTTTTCCCCTCCCTTCAGTATATTTGCTATTCTACTTTTCATTGGTACAAGAACATCTCCATCTCTTCTACACCGCTTCCCAATGCAGCACTACCATTTTTCTCCCCGGGATTACATCAGTATCACCCAAGCACACACTCTTTTCACCACACGACATGCCAACAGACGTAAACCCAGTTTCATTCTCTTCTACTAATCCCAGAAAAATGTATGCAAGTACTAAAAGTAGTAAGCTTCATAACTATTATTATGTATGTATGTAGCACTTAAAACCTCATTTTTTTTCATAACATCATCCTCAGAATGCTTTTCCCAGATCCTTTCCCTCCCCCTCCACACCCATATTTTTCTATAAAATTAACCCCAACATTTAACAATTTAACATTGTTTAAATTTGTGTTAAATTTAACATTTAACAACACTTTAACTAACACATGAAGCTTTTTGCCATAACAGCTGTAAGAATTCTAACAGCAAACAGGTGCAGTGATTTTTTAATTTTTTTTTTTAAACCTCTCATTCTCTTTGCAGCTCTTTCAGAAGCATTTCCCAACCACCATGCATATATACCAACCTCAGTTATCTAGGCAGCTACTTTTGCAGATCTGGCTCAGAATGAAAACAGGAGCATTATTTTACTTTATTTAACATTACTTTAAATAGCTTGAAACATTCTCCTACAGCTCAGACACTAATATAATGAGTTAGTGCATGAAAATTACAGTATGAAACCGAGTCTGTCCTCATTAAGGATAGTTAAAATTGACTACACAGACAGAGATTTTCTTTTTTTGTTGTTTTTTAATTTAATGGAAGTGTTAAAGATTTCGAGAACTACAGTAGGATGAGAATGTTTTGATAATGTGTCAGTCTATATCCAAGCAAAGTAGGTAACCCTACAAGTTAATGGAGACAGAAGTGTTCTCTTTTGCAAGATAACAATTATTTCATTAGACATTAATCTACAAAAAATTTTTACAGGTCCCTGAAGGGAAAAAAAAAAAAATCCCATTTAGGCCAAACTAATTTGACAGATTAAGATATCTTAGATTTTTTTTTTCACTGGTTGGTTGTTTTTTTCTAAACAAAGACAGTAAGACAATGCTTTTCTGATCTAACTTCCAAAATCCATACAAAATGTTCTTGATCAACTGCTTTGACTCTATTACTCCAAAATTTTTTTATAGTTTCCCATCTTCTATTGAAGTTTTCAATCCCTAGTTCACAGACCAGTTGAAAGACTACCTTTTTGGAGTGCATGAAACACAATAGCTCAAATGATTGCACAGACATTGACTTTATCCTCAAGGCCTTTCACTCTGCCCACTCCTCTTATTGCACATCTCTTGCACTGTATCCGGCACCCTTCAGTCAGTCAAGCATCTGTTCACTTCTCCCACATTTATGATCTCTTTCATGGGAAAACTCCCCAGACAGCCCTATATGAGTTCTGCAGTCTCCTCCTCAAATGCCACTGCTGCTGTGGGCCTGGAGGCTAAATTAACAACCCACAATGGTTACAGTGAACATCAAACATTTACTGTGAAGGGCTGATCATAGCACAGGTACTGAGAAGTGCAACAATCATCAGCAATGCATGTATACAGCATGCAGTAACTTGCACAGCCAGACTGATAAAAATCTCTAAATTTACCTTGTGAAGCCACATCCCTCTAGTTCTTAAGTGCTTCTACAACTCTAAAAAAGAGCATGTTTTAACATCACAACCACTTAGTGGGGCTCACTGTCATTGGAACACTATCACAAAGAGCAGGAAAGATCCTTCTTCATAAGATAAATGCAGTGTCCAAGCTAACTTAAAGCAGTAATTCCATTTTCTTTCAGTATCTGCTCTTTGGGGGCCGATCCCATGCTCTAGAAACCACAGTATTCACTAACAGACTTTTACTAAGGACAAGGAGCATCAGACCAAGACAAAGACATAGGGTTGGTTATCATTGACAAGTTCCACTCAGATGGGTAGCTCTCATTCCAAAAGCGATAGGGGAAATTGGCAGTGAATCAGCTGATCCCTGAACACTGACTGGAGGAACAGCATTTTAGCATGAAGCATTTGATTTGCAAGATGAAACAACCACAGAACTGGACCAACCCAAGAGCTGGGAGCAGTGTCTGTATCTTGCTATTGCTGACTGTCTACCCAAAGGATACTGGGGCTCATTATGGGCAGACCAAATGTCCCAGGCACATAGACTTGTTTCTATGATTCTCCCAGTCAGTCTCACAGGGCAAAAAGCACTTCAGCTATTGCCCAGGAGGCCACTGTTGCCCTGTGATCTATATTCAAAGTCTCCAGCTGCACAGATATACTGGGCAGGGTGAAGTAAATCATCACAAGAATCACCACCATTATTTTAAAAGATTAGTAGTGTTATAAAAGACAGCTCATGTGCTGTACTACCACTTCCCCTTTCTTTTCTACGATCTGGCCTGATGGACCCAAGCACTTGCTGAACTGTCCAGCCGTTCTGCTGACATGCGCTTAACAGACAGGAGATGCTTAACAATGCAACACAACTTGACAGCACAGCATCCCAGGATCTGGACAAAAGGAAGACAAACAACCTGTTTGACAAGGATTGCCAATGTAGCAAAATTGGCTACGCAGATTTTTCTTATTCTTGGGGGGGAAAAAAAAAAAATTTCAAACCGAGAGACCTCAGTATAAGAACAATCCAGGCAAATGCTCGGTAGTCCCTGACATCTTCAGGAAGGTACACACTTGTGGAGCCATGGGTCATCTTGGAACCAGTAACAAAAAGGTATTAACATATCTTCAATAGTAACTTATTTGAAAATGCCTTTAGCAGTGATTTACTGAGCTTATTCCACAGCTAGACAGTGAGCCCCACTAAGTTATTCTACTTTTTTTTTCTTTTTAAAACAGAAGATGAGTGCTTGCAAGACATCTCAAAAACCTGCATTATGAATGAAACAAATTATGAAAAAGATTAGAATGCATTAAGCACTACTGCTCTAAGTACGAACCTCCTGCAGCATTGCTACATCAAACTGCTGAAAAAAATCCAGAGATTAAGCCCAAAAAAGCCTCAAAAAAGCAGAGAATGTGAATGAGCACCATTAAACAATTCAGAATTCTCAATCTGTACAAGAAAATTGATGTCTTCTGTCTAGTCACTGTCAGAAAAAAAGGAGGTAACAATGCATTTGAATTCCAAATCATGCCCATCAGACAACTTTTCATAATCGTTTTATTCTCCTAGTTCTCCCATTTTTTAAGTAGGATGTGAAATTCCACAAAAAAAACAGATTCTGGCAAAGGCCAGAGAAGTCCTAGCTGCTATGGGTAATGAAAGTTACCAAGAGATTTTATTGATTTCACAAAACTAAAACTAATTTGGGGCGTGTGACTTATTTTCAAGTCTAAACAGACAAGGTGACCTGGAGGCCCTTTCCAACTTCATCTTCTATGATTATCGGTTCTATGATTATTGAAGTAATGCTCTAATTAGATGCTTTTCCCGCTCTAAACACCGAATTCGAAAGAGGTTTTGTTGGTCTTACCTGTCTAGAATTTCTAAATGACAGAAATGCCAAATGAGATGAAAGAAGCTGGTGTGATCAGAGTGTGTCATAATTTTGAGATAGCTGCCAGAATCTTGGTCCAGAAGAATGACAGCAGGCTATGGCAAATAAGGGTCTATTTTCTCCCATTACACTTGCTAGGAAATATTGGCAGGTAGGCATGGTAACATGCTTCTCTGATACAGCAATGCCAATAGATATCCCAGCAGCCAGTGGATAACTGGGAATTTTGAGGCTTAAAAAGAATTAACATTTATCCAAAAATAGACATCAATAGATGGATTGAAACATCTGGATGTGGAATGTGTTCAGTTAAAACTGATGGAACTGAAAGAATCTAAACAAAAAGTTATCACTTAATGAAGGATGAAGTTAGGTACTTTGGTAATACAATGATAGTGGTAGAGCCTCATCTTATATAAGGAAGGTTCAACTCGCAAAGGCAAGAACAAATCATATGGGACATGAAGATTGACTGTGATTTACTAGACCCTGTAGCCATTTCACAAAGCATCTCACCAACTATAGTGAACCACTACACACGGTTAGGCAGGTTCTCTAGGCTGCTAAGAGTCAGCTGAAATGGAGTAAAACTTTGACCTTCAAATGTTTGATGTATACTTTGGTTAAGGCTCTTTTCCCTCTCTAGACATCAGGTTATACAGGAAGCTAACCAGGATAAAGCAATATAAACCCTGACTAGAATGACTGCTTCACTAAATTCCTGATCCTGTCTATACTTAACCAAGATCACAACAAGAAAGAGAGAAAATAGCTTCAACATTAAGTTCTCCAAACCAAATCATCTACTAGCTCAAGATGCTTGTCTGTCAAGGAACACTTCTGAAGTTGTAGGCGTTTAGAAAATGTTGTTATCTGTAAGTCAGACAATGCTCTACAGGATGCAACTGTCACCCACAGGATAATGATCTCTAGAGTTGAGCCTCTACAAGCAGTGAGGAGATTCTCATCATCACAGGCTCGGCTAGACCAATCTATGTATCTAGGAGCACAAGTTTTAAAACAGAGTATGTAATGTCTGCCTTCTAAACAAAGTACTTTCTGATGCTCCAAAATCATGAACAATAATCTAGGACATGACCTGGAATGTCTTTGACAGAGAACTATAGCCCAATCCTCTTAACAAGTCTGTGAATGCCCCTGATGATTCCAGAGCAAGACTGAACTGTGGTTGCCGATCCTGGCAAATGCTGTCAGACAGAAACTAAACTCAATGCTACCCTACAAAACAAGTCTCCTCAGACACCTGAGATGCAGGATGCCACATCAGACTCAGAACCTGCAATGTAACAGCTGGATCCCGTATGTTAAAAACCTCACCTAAAAGGTCCTCCGATATTGAGGAAAGCTACATGCCAGGGTCCACACAGACTTTGTCCTGCTGAGCTCAAGCCATTAAAGAGAGCTGAACCCTTAACATTCAAAGGATGAAAACATCAGATCCCCCCTGGTTTCCTGCTCCAATGTCAGAAACACCAGAGCTTGCTTAGACCAAAGTGAATGGTGCTGCTCTAGATCCCTCCAACGCTAAGTGCAGTCCCCAACCCCAACCAGTGCACTGATACCTAAGAGGCTCTAGGAAGAAGGCATGCACTGCCAGATGGTTTATTAACTGTCTCCTGATACTCGTGATGTCTGTGCTAAATTACTATAGTCATAAGTGGATATATTTAGGTAGTGGTCTGCTTAAGGTATGCTATTCAGAAAGACGTAGGTCATCCCTTCAAAGCAAGATTAACTGCTTTGGTAAGAAGGCACCTCTCTACCCTTTTTACATTCCCAGCAGGTACATCTCCTCCCAAGAAAGTGACTCCAGCAATAGGAAACTATCTAGCAAGACTCTGCAAAGACAGAGCAGCCTCAGAGGGCCAGTACATCAACAAATTGGGTTTCTTTGGGGAGGGTGACTGTCATTCAAAGTTGATAAGAGATTAAATGGGCCACCTATGGCCAATCTGTTGTCCTTGAGCAGCATGGGGATTTGCTACCTGAACTAACAGGATGAGCAATGGGCTGAACCAGGATATGTATCTTAGAGCTGGCACTATTACAGGTTGTTCTGCCTTTGCGTTGGAAGTTGACTGTTCCAGAGTGAAGGCTAAGATATTTGATTCCTTCAGTCTGCAAGTTCCTCAAAAGGAGGATTTGGTCAGTTTCAACTGGAACCCATGGAATCATAATGAAATAATTTCCACTAATCACATCTTCTCCCAGGTCTTGATAGCAGAAGAGGAGGCCACTATTTAGTTATTGCTGTTTACAGGGAATGCCAAGATTATCACCATCGTACCCAGGAAAAGGGAAAACATTTTGAAGCTTATAATATTTAAGAAAAAAACACAATTACTCCAAAGCCAAGAGGTCAAGTTTAGCAAGTGACTCTCCAAGTGACTATAATCCGCTGGTCACATTATAAAGAACAAAGAAAGGCTCCAGCAGGAAGTACAGTGAGTTTGGCTTTTCACCTTCAGAACAGCCATGCTACCTGGTCCAGACTAGGATGCTGCAATGACACAGTCTGATCCAGGGAATTGGTGAACTGGGCTAGCAAACCCAAAGCAGTCTAGCTGTGAAGGGTGGGTAGGGCCTTGGGTGCGGTCAGTGGAAACTATTTCACTGTGATTCCACAGGTTCCACATGCAACTGACCAAGTCTTGTTTGTGAGAAACTTGTCAACTACTGGAAGAAGAAAAAACAAATCAGTTATTTCAACAGAAACATGCAGTATGACAGGAAAATATTGGTTCTTCTACAGAGAAAGGTAAGCCAGGAGCCACTAGAAGCATTCACTATAACAGCGAGCATTAAATCATACCTTAGGGCACAGAGAACGCCTTCACATTGTTGAGGAATGCTCATATGTAGGTTCCTGTAAGGGTTTTCTCTTATGTTACCCTGCTTTGATAGAAATAATATGACATTACTGAGAACAGGTCCCATTCCTGGGTTGGATTCCTGCCTTCCTAGAGGTCTGTGATGCCAAGGGTTAAAGGGTTGTCTCAAGATAAGAGTTAGAATCTTGTTCCTCTCAATGTGCCCTAGAAGAATGCAAAAGGTGAGCTGAAATAGATTAAATGTATATTTTATTTGTAGATCACCTTTTAAAATAAAAAAATATTAAAACACTAATTTCTGTATTATTTCATACTAACAAAATAAAATACTGACACTTAAAACACAACCACAGAAGATGAAAAAAATAAGCTCAGGTTCAACCTTGTCTAACAAGTGCAAAAATTACTTTGAATAAAACAAATTGTCGGAAACCCTAGAGCAAACCAAAATAAAATATAGCTCTTCAAAGCAGCATTGATTGTGGATCAAAGGGAAAGACCATCAAAACTTCCCAAGCCACAATGTTTCTGCATGTCTGAAAAAGAATTAACTCAGAACAAATATGGAAATAATAGTAGGTCTCTGTTAAGCCAACAACAAAGCAATCCTTAATACCATAAAACAAAGTTATGTCAAATCTTCCATTTTTAAAGATGCACGAAGCTCACACAATTCTTTAAAATGTTATTTATAGTAACAAAAGCAAAGACTTAAGATAAAAGTCAAAGGGATTATCATCAGTGGTCTAGCTACACAGAAGTTACTCTTCTGATTTTTTTGTTTCATTTGTGGTCTTCAAATATGAAGACGTAATGCAAAATACTTCCATACTGCTATACGATCTGTTTCAACTACACTATCTTAGCAGACCAGACGAAGCAACAATCAGCTTTTGGACAGCCAGCCACATTAAACAGTAACACGCAAGCTAACAATTCCAACGGGCTTTTGTTGCTTTTCATGGGTTTTTTCAGCATCGGTTTCCTTAATTAATTAGTATAATTCTCTTAAAGTTTACAGGAGCAAGAGAACAACTTAATTAAGAGCTGGATCCTGTCAGGAGACTAGTGCAAGAAATACAAGAATTAAGGTATGAATATTACTCACCCAACATGCACACATCACCTGAACCATGAGGACTCTCCATAGCACCGTAAAGCAGATAGTCTTCAGTAACACAAGAAAACCTTTCTTTCAGAATGAAATTTGGAGAAGAAAGAGCAAAAACACTGGAGAGGAGATCCAACACACGAATAACCCAACAAGCACTACCGTTCTCATTCTTGGGATTTTCTTCTGCTTTATTGTCAACTAGTGGTAGAGACTCAACTGAACTGTGTTTCAAAACACCACTTACAGGAAAGAGAAGAGGGCAATAATAAGGGCAATCCTTTTAAAATGTTATCATAAACTACCACCCTTCATAGGCAGATGTTCTATTCTTCATACATATGCTAAGCTCTGCATTCCTGAAGTCAGCAGCCTCCACTCATTTTGTTCAGGCCTCTTTCACTTTTCTATATCACAAATAACAAAGGATCATGTCTAGCAGTCAAATGATAAAAGTTGGATCACTGCTACCTACTTGAAACTGTTATGAGTTCTTGTGTGGCAGAGTATCCTTGGACATGTTTTGTTCTCAGTATTTTTCATTTCAATATTTTTTATACAGTATCTTATGGCATGAAATTATTAAGAGGCAGAATTCACTATTTCAGAACTTTCAGCAACTGCTTGAGAGTCCTTGTGAGTTTAAGAACAGCTGAAACTAAACGGATACAAGTTTTTTCAACTGAAAGGAATCATTACAAATCGCTTAAACTACTCAAGTGTTTAACCTTTCTATTCAATTTTTATGAGTTCCATGTATGACCAGAAAACAACAATACCGTTTCATTAAATTAGGATCAACTAAAAGACAGAGAAAAGACAGGATGTTTCTCCTCCTTCCTTTAAAGATTTTCTTTTGTTCTCGTTCCTTTAAGTGTTCTATCTTAGTCTATCAGACACAAAAAGCAGAAAACTGGTATGGAGATAATGCCCAGGTCGTACATAAGCATTGCTGTAGTCTGCTGCGAAGTACAAAGTGAGTTGACATATCGGGTCTACATCAAAGATATGCCCTTTGGCAGGTTGTAAAGACAGGTTGCAATTTTGTCCATAAAAATGCGTGTTCTACAAAATGGGTTCTGTAACATGAACTGTTAGTGGTATGCCACCATTCCACTGATCCTGCACATGCGTTCATTTCTCAGGAATGCTTGTAAGCTGGGCTATGCCTTGCCCTAAGATAAGCAGACTTCCATGAGGAAAAAAGCAGTGTGTCGCAGACAGAAAGATTCAACTCTCTGCAGGAGACTTCTTCCACAAAATGCAAGTTCCAATACAGGACATGCCAGTGACTCCTGTTTTACTGCCTGTATCATATACACGGTATTTACAAGAGCTGAATATAATGGGACTCCTTTCCTGCTTACGTTTTAAAAATTAAGGGAACAGCTTGAAAAAACACTGCATTGCAGGAACTTAAGTTTTCAAAGACCCTTTAATCAAATACAAAAAACAGTAAATGCAACACTGTCAGTTTGGAGCCTCACCACTTAGACTTACACATTACAATGTATTTTAAGACTGTCATGTAATATATTTTTCTAAAGTACTTCTGCTTCTTTCATTGTGAATGTGGGAAATGGAGAGCTGTGTAATGATTTCAGGCTCGAGTCCAGTTTTTGTACTCCTTTTTGTCCATAACTATTACATGGTGCATTATGAGTTTCAATATAGATTGAATATAGAGACATGACCATATCCATTTCTCTCATAATTACTGTGAGAGAAATAGTAATAGAGAGTGAATGAGGCAAAAGTGTAGCCACAGAAGGAAGATGATTTTATGACTATGAAACAGAATTACAACAGAGATGTTGTTGGCACCATAACTGCCTCTCCCACAGATTTCCTGCACAGCTTTGAGTAAGGTACTTAATCTTTCCATGCCTCAACTCTGCATGGGTAAAGCAGAGGTCAAAATACTTAACTTCATAGGCATGTTATAAGTATAGAAACATTTGCGTTTGGGAAGCTACTGGGTGTTGCTAATAATAGCTATGTACGTACGATTGAAACATAAAAGAAAAATATATTTTAGCACTGTTTGAAAGGTGTATAGAAAATTAAGTATGGCACCTCACATCAAACAAAGAAAATAAAACAAAAAATCAGCAGCTCTAGTGAGCGAACTTAAAGTATTTGGGAAATGAGCATGCAAGTACATCATTTAAAGTCGAGATTGTAATATATGGACTTGCACAACAGGGTGAAAAAGCAATTCCAGCAATGTTACCTCTGTCATTTCATACTTTTTAGCACCTCACTTTGAAAGCCCAATATTGTTGTAATGTAAGGGCTTTTGTAGAAAATTTAACACATAAGTATCCATACATTTGCTGTATGTATTAATTCAACCTCTTGTTCCTAAAAATAAGTCAGCAGCATACAATTTTACAACATATTGATCTAAGTAACTCATGAGTCGTTTTTTGTGAGTAGGTATCAATCACTCCATTGTTTACTTGTCGTTGGAAAGAAATTGATTTAATCAAACCCTGCAGTAATACATTATTGATGTATCCCAAGAAAACGAAGTCATAATGAACCATCAGGGTCCTAACATAAAACACTGTAAGGAGTGGCAATTTTGGCTTCAGTCTTTCATTGTGATTTGCAAACATATGTCACTATACAAGTAAAGTAAAGTGCAAGACTGTAGTTGGTCTGAGCAGCACTATGGATCATTCACATAATAGGCTTGGGACAAGCTCGCCATAACTCGGCAACCCCAGGAGGCTAGACAAAACCACACTGTGGACCTTGTGTATCTCCACCGCTTATATACAGCAGTGTACCATTTTTACTTGATTTTAGCAAATCATGACCCTTCTGGGGGAAGCGTGAGGTGATATGACATCATGAAAATAAGAGAGAGTCTTAGCTCTTCTCCTCAGCACTAGCTCAGCCTTTGTTCTCCAGAGGCTTTAAACTTTTCCATATACTGGACCACATGGGAATAGCAGTTTTACTCGATACACAGTAAAATTCCTTTATGCACATTTGTCAGAAAAATACAGCTTATAGAGGCAACTGCAGCAGCAACTTGAAAGAGTTAGAATAGCATTTGATGTATTGTATAGACTTTTGAATACATGTTGCCAGTTTATAGTATGGAGAAACAAGTAGTGTAGCAACACCCACTGCCAAAATTATTTTGGCAAAGGTGAGTGTTTCACTGCCGTTAAACTTTTGTTACAATCGTGAGAAATAAGAGAGGACAGTAGAAACACTGTATCAGAACATCTTCACTAAAGCCGCATTATTACAAAACGTTGTAGGATGTACAATGAGCCGTATCAGAATTTAGCACTGACCAAGCATATGAGCATACCTCGGTACAGCTTACAGAGACATCTATAGGTAGTGTCTGTCTAATACCTTATAATTATTTACGTAGGAGAGGCTGAACTTCCTATGTAGGAATTCATACAAGGTGAAAACATTTTTACAAGAAATGTGCTTCACAACTAAACAAATAATAGTAATAAGATATCAATACCCATTACCAAAAACAGATGCACCGTTAGCACAGACATGTTACTTAAGCAATTAAGTCTGTATCAGAGGTGGGTAAAAGATAAAGTTGGTGTAGATACAAAAAGCAATATAACCAGCAGCCTGTCTTTCTAGCTTTGTCATCTTTCTACACACCCAACTGAAGCTGAACCAGACCCAACTTTGCAGAAGACACACATACAAACATGTACAACCATACATGCTGTATTGTGCATAACTATTCATTGTAAAATTCCCAGAATGGAGAGAACCTGTACATACTCTGGAACTGAAAAACAACATAAACAATGTGCTCTATTACACATAGCAAACAATAATACAGAATCATGAACACAGATACAGTAGGGTAAGGGAGACAGTTTCTTAATGAAGTGGGAATGGACTAGGTTTCCAGAGCCACAGAGCATTTCCAGAAGTGGGTTTGATTGCCCTGGATATTTCCCTGCTCAGTGGGGGAGGCAGAGAGGGTGAAGGGAAATCCCAGGACAGAGTTCTCTCTAACGCCGTCACCCCAGTCCTCCTGTCCGCACTAAAGGGATGAAAAGGCAATTCCCAGACATTTCACTTTTCTCTGGAATCAAAAGGAGGGATTTTCTTGGGATATCTGATGCATGAACTTGCAGAGATAGAAACAATCCCTGGGTATTTACACACACACATGCAAGAGAAGAAAAGAATAGGCATTTCCTCACACATAGACCGAAGAAGGGATGTAGCTATTTCTCCTCTCCAGGCGGGGACGGGAGGAGAGCAGAGGGCTGCCTGTACCGCCAGCTCGGGCTCACCCACGCTCGGAGCGGGCTGCCCCGGCACCGCCGGGGGGAGGCACCCCCTCACCAACACCCACACCCACAGGCACGCCCGAGCTCCCCTCACGCTGGGGCACCCCGGCCTCTCCCTTCACACACTAAGTCGCACACGCACAAGCTCCCTGGCACGCTCCCTCCCGCAAACCCTCGCACACGCACTCGCACCCTCCCTCTCGCACACACGCTCGCACACACTCCCGCACGGGCACTCCCTCACACTCACAGACACTCCCTCTCACACACACACACACACTCCTTCACGCTCCCTCACACACACGCACTCTCGCCCCCTCGTTCTCCCTCTCTCAGAGTCCCTCACACACACGCTCCCTCATTCCCCCTCACACGCACTCTCTCTCACACACTCACACTCGTTCTCGCTCTCCCCCCAGTCCC
>NW_008796043.1:1922690-1945750 GCF_000699145.1 Aptenodytes forsteri
CCGTGCCCTCCTCGCTTCGCTTCGACCCGCGTGGCGAAATCTGACAAACCAAACCCCGGCCACAGAGGTGCCGGCTCCGCGGGATCCCGCGGTAGCGTTCTAACTCCTTTCCTTGTCGGAACAGGAAAGGACATCTTGTTCCAGTGTAAACAAAGGAGTTGATGTGCCGCGCTCGTAAAACTGCTGAAGGATGGTTTGTTTTATTGGATGCCCTAGGATTAAGATACCCGTGAAATGCGAAGCAGAGGACTTGGCCCACCTTCCTGAGTTGCAGGATACTGTGATGTGGGTTTTCTCCCCTGTTTCCTCACCTCCCCCAAATAGTAAAGTATATTTGGGATACTACTGAAATATATTTGGCAGTTGTTGTTCACACTGAAATGAGTTAGACATTATTCAGGCTTTTGTGTATCCATCTGTATACTGTCCCTGCTCCCGCCTTCGTCCCTCTCCCAGCAGCACCCCTGTTCGCCTTGCTGCCTTGCCTTTGGTAACATTAAACCTTATTTTCCCACAAATGGACACTTCGCTGGGGAAAAAAAAAAACACTCCCAGCTACCACAATGCTCAGGCTGTTTTATTTAGAAAAGGACCGGGGGCAGCCCTGAAGGAAGAAGAAGTGGCGACCTGATAGCATTCCCAAAACACTCTCAAAGAGCGTTCAGATGGTGTACGGGGTTCTGGCTGCAGCTGCAAACACCTCTTCATCTTCATGTTCTAATAGGAAATTATATTTATTGGAAATGATACATGGAAGATAGTTCTCCACCATGACACCTTTCCAGATTTCAGAATTCATTCCCAGTTAAATGAAAATAAAAACATTAACAAAACAAAATTCTATTAAAACAGCTGCTTCTAAATTTAGTTTTCATTCCAGACTGTATAGTATTGATCAGAGGATTTGAGTATGCCTCAGAAATGTTCTTGAGAAAAATGTTGTTGCAGCTGGAATGTTTCAGGTTCAACAGAGTTAGGTTGTGTAAAAATTTTTACAATCATCCGGTTGTCGAAACAGCTACATATTCCTTTGTTATTTACTGAATACCTTCTTTGTCACCTTAGTAACATTTAGAAAGGAAATGCTTGCTATTAGTATCACTTCTTTGTCTATGTTTTGCTTCTTTGACTTTGCTTTCTGCCTTTTATGTCTCTGTCCTACTTCCTTTTTCTTCCTTTTGCATTTCCTCGCCTTTAGTAACTTTCTATTCCTACACCATATAGGCTTCATTCACATCTCATCCCCCATGCTAAAAGCCTAAATCTGTAGTAATTACCTCATTAAAACTGCCTTTGAAAATACCCTCATTGTTTTCAGTATTGAAACTACAACAAAACAAAAAAGCATAAGCAGGTTTATCGCTCACTCCCATCACAAGTGGCTGTTTTAAGACTGAAAGAAATGTTCTGCATTAGTTTCCCATCTGTTCACAGGAAGATGATGATCCAGTTGTTGATCCAGTTGCTTCATGTACATAACACGAACTGAACTTCCGTTACTCGGGAAAGCTCTGGTGTTGCAGGGTTGGTGTTGGACAGAGGAGGACATTTGTCAGCTAAAAGAAATTCAGGGAACCTCTGAAGCTAATCTGACTTTGTGGATTTTTTTGGTTGGTTTGGTTGGTTTCTACTATTGCCTGTTGCAGTCAGGATCAGACTTTCATTTGGTATTTCTATGGACACCTGGAATAATCTTTTCAGTATTATATAATTTCTATTCAGCCGGTGAAGAAATGAGATGAGTGTCTGTGCTGTCATTCAATTCATTTGCATCATTCCTACAAAGTCCAGGTGCTCCTAAGTTCCTTCTGGTGTTCACATGCAAATGGTTGGAAATCATACACTTACAGTTAATGGCACTGACTTTGCTGATGAAAGAAAACCACTTATGCTGTTTGCTCTATCAGAGCAGAGAGCCGGTGTGCATTCTCTATGCTTTCGTGATATAAAAAAAAAATGAACCTGTGCTCCTGAAATGAAATGTATTTTTTTCCTGCAATAAATGTTGTAGCTGGATCAAATAAAGATTGCCAGCATACACAGAAACCAAGTGACTCAACAGAACAATACACTGCTGCTTCAAGGGAGTTAAAATTATATGTCAGTCTAGAAGCACAGCAGAAAAAGGTCAAGTTCAGCTTAGGGAAGAAAGCATTTCCTATTGATTATAGATAGTATTTACTGCATAAATTGGACCTGACACTACAAGAGATCATAACCGTTGCTTCCCTAACTGAATTGGCAATAGGAAAATTGAGAAATGGTGAACTGCATTCAAACTGCAGCCACTGGAACTATGGCTAAAATCTCAGCATACGTAACACGTATACGTGTGTGCATATATATGTGTGTGTGTGTGTAAATATACTACCGCTGTCTCTACAGCACATCGTAAACCAGATTGGATAACCTGCAAATACTGCAGAAAGATGTTACATTAAAATATATCATGAATTTCTACCTAAGCAATATTTATGTGATGTTACAGTGCCAGATGTTACTGTTTTGACCATGGATGGAAGCAGTTATTTATTATGGATGCATTTGTGTCCAGTTACTTTTCCTTGCATCAGAAGAATGGTCATATGCTACTAAAATAACGTTGGACACTGGCTTCTGAGCTTCAGTACTCAGTGAATGCATTTACCTGCAATGCTATAGAAGTTTGACACTTGACATTATCTAGTGAGCTACCTGAAGAACATCATTGTTCTTCTTGTTTCCTGCATAGAAAAATGACTTTTGATACGTACTGCTGAATTTTTTATTGTGTACAGTAATATTCCTGTTAAGCAGGAATCTGTGAACTGCACTACATATGCAAGTGTGTACATATATATATATGCATTGCTTCAATACAATGAAATGCTGCTGCAATGCAAATTCCAGTTTCAGCTCTTACAAAAGAAATGGTATCAGCTGTTAGATGGAAATGCTATATGTGTGCAGAAGGATTTATTCACAGCACGACAATTCAATCTAATGTGCCACTTTTACAATGGAAATTATATTCTCTACAATTGAATGAGAGATGCTGAGTTACAAGATAATTAAAAAAAATAGCCCAGAATTATACTAATGGAGACACTGCATTTTCTGAATTAGTTTCAGCACAGTGGTGTCAAAAAGCAAACCGGAATACTTGTTTTTGTGTGGACTTAGGGAAGCCAGACAAAGCCATTGTGATTGACAGTTAACCATTCACAGATACTGACGTCATAGTTGCAGAGTATGTTTTCTACTCTTGATTTAAAGAATGCATATTGCCAAGTATCCAGACTGCTTGAGTTTCACCGCATTTATTACACTTAATGGAACTTTTCTCTTTTAATCATATGCCATATGGACCTGAATCAACATCGAGAGCTTTTCAAATATGTTAATAATTCTTAATAACAAGCCTGGAATCTAGTATTATCTGGATGATGTTACTGTATTTGGAAAGACTCCTGAAGCTGACGAAAAAAACCCTACAGGCTCTACTTCCACATGTCAATACAGGAGGGCTGAAGCTGAGTTTTGCTAAATACTAAATCAGATGCAGAGAGCAGTCTTTTCTTGAGCACGTCATCTCTCCATTGGGATTGGAAAAGGTTGTAACACATGTAGAAGAGCTCACCCTTCCCAGAAAAAAACAAAAAAGAATTACAACCATATTTTTCAGGTCTCAAATCAAGGTGTACATTGTCTATTCCTAACTGTGCAATGCTTGCAGAACTATTAAGAACAGTACATTGTAAAATCTAAAATTTACCCGAGACGTATCTCACCATAGCAAGTTTTCAAACAATGAAAGCTTTGACCATGAATAGCCAGGGTTTATACTGTTGGCTCATTGTTCACCACAATTGTCATTACTTTTGTCTCAGACCAGGAATGGCCAAATACTATAAATGAAGGGCTATTTCCTTTACTCCCTCCTTGCCCTCCGGCAGCCAGATAAACACTCAGGTCTTTTTTATGGCATTGCGGCTGAACTAATAAACCTGATTGCAGCTAAGCTGAGGTCCACTTTGCCCTCCCGACAGATGAGCAGTGGTACCCCCAGCGTGGAGAGCTTACCAAGCAGTCACCTTTCAGTCAAACTATCTCCAGGCAGCACTTCTCTCGGCCATGCTGGCCATCGCTTTTTCATACTATGAATATGGAGCCCCTTTTCCCCAAATCCATGGGGACAATTTCTATGAGAAGATCATTGTGATTGAACCATGAACAGTTTACAAGATACCATAAAAGTGTTGGAAAGAAAACATTTCTTTGTGCATATACTACAGAAGAGTAGGGAACCTGCCTCTGAGGCATTACCCTCCGACTGCATACAGATCATACCTCCTGGCAGTTCTGTTAACGACAGAAAGACTCAGAGGAGCAGGGAACTGTCTGCAGATGGCTAGCAAAATTACTTTCATTTTTATATGACACAGTTTAGTCAAATCAAAACCGCAGCAGCTGATACGTTATCTCATCTGCTCTTATTTAGATGCTTATCTAGTTGATTATATGGAAGTTGATGCATGGATTATAAATATGTTTGTTGCAATTACAGGAGAAAAATGTAAAGCTGTTTCCTTGTAGTGTCTGATTTAACAGAAATTACATATCTTCCTGTCTAGAAGGTGATTCAGGAATTCCAAATGCATGGGTGCTATTCTAATACTATGTTTCAGCCTACAGAATGAACTTCACCCACAAGATAGATATGTAATGAAATATCACCTCAAGTTATATGGAATTTTAAGGAATTATGAAGGTGTCCCAGAGAAATTATAAGCAAAATTTATACATCACGCTCATGGTAAGTCTCAAGTTGTCACAACAAACCAACAATTACAGAACAAGTACTGGTGGCCAGAACTCAATACGAAGGACTGAAGCTTAATACTAAAATCACTTACCAAAATTAAGACAAGTGACTCATGCAGTACCATTAGAGCCTACCACTTACGTTTTTTTCTCCGTGAATGACTGACATCACAGCCCCTTTGGGCAGTTACTGTAGCTACCTAGCTATCTTTCTGTGATAGACGACATCTTAAAATGACCAAACAGAGCATTTATGTTGTGTGACATCTGCTGCTATAATCACTTTCTTGTCTGTTTTCAGCCAGGAACGAAAGCTGTAAGAATTAGTACCATTTAACTTCTTACAATGTGCAGTTTTTTCTGGGAATATGTATAAAAGGTCATCATCAAGTTACCTTAAAGCTGATGAAGAACTAGAATGTTAAGGAGAATTTTGAAAGAGACTTCACAGCTAACCTGGAAAAAAAAGCTTGGAAGACCTTCTCAATGGACTAATTACAAATTTAAGGAGTAACATACCATGTAATCACATAAATCATTTCCTAAACTAATGCCTGGAGAGCTACACACACTGGGTTAAATGTAGCTAGGTTGAGGATCTCTAAACCTGCCTTAGTAGCACAATCAGATACAAAACACACAGTCCAACAGCATGAAAAGTAATAAAGATCATTGTTGTACTACAGATCTGCAATTCAAATTTGGCTTTGTAAGTGCAAAACCCTGGAATCCTCTGAAAAGGGGAGTCAGAGTTTATGTTGTCTCTCACGCTCGTTGAGGGAAAAGGATTACATACATATAAACTATCTTTGGGATAAGTACACACCTGCTTGCACCTGCTTGCCAAGGGCAACTTAGAAATATTTTGAATTGTTTGCACATAATAGATTGCTTTCCCTTACCTTCTCTGGATTACAAGACAAATGAACAAGATAGTCTGGTCAGCCTTCTGCTAGCTGCAGATAACTATCTGCACGCATCAGAAACTTTTAGACAATAACAAAAAAATAGCACAGAGATAAAATGTTAGTTTATTAACACCGCAGACTTCTTAAAAAGGAGAATACTGTCAATGCTGTATTGGTGGTAAACAGCAGAGGGCATTTCTCAGATGCATTGATGCGAAAAAGCAAATTCAGTCTGGGGAATCTCTTTGTGTGTTTAGTCTAGGCTCTTGCTGCAGATGTGGTGGTGGTTTTTCTCCTTTGCTGCTCCTTTATGGCTATGGCAACAACCATCAGTTGTATCACACAACGTATGATACTTCGGCACAGGTCAATAAACAACTCTGGTTTAGGTGTATTATATTACATTTCTCTATTTGAGCTGTGCTGACTCTGCAGGAACAATAACCATCTTCTCTCCTGAAGTCAGCAGAGGAATCTACGCGTGCTTGGAGCAACTCTGCTGATTAAGGCCCTGGCTCTGCAAGAGACCCCGTTCACGCCAATACTTGCAGCACCAGTGCCATTTTACATAATGACTTATATTAGCTATTTAAATCTAAAAATTATAAAAGCCAAATAAAGACCAAATAAAATCGTTATTAAAATGACAATATTCTCTTATTATCAGTAAAGATGTATGTGTTGTAATCTGGGGCAGGGACTGATCTTTGAGAGTGTGATTGTAGTGTGGTAACCACATCAAACATTGGTCTGTAGGCATCACAACAACAACTATATATATATTTTTAAGTTAAAATTATGCACATTTGACTTATATACTCTTTTTAAAGTGATAAATAACAAGTTTAAAAATTCTATGAATATCACGCAAGAAACCGAGAGTCTTAAAAACATACTAGTCATAACAATGAGGTTAAAAATTTTAATGTCAGAGTATTTGCTGCTTGATTTCTTCGACCGTTCATCTGTTTTTGTCCTCAGCTACCCTCTGCTATATATCTCAGATAAACTTATGCCCACACTAGGACAATTCTATTCCTGTGAGCCATCCATTTCCTATACTCCAGCCATGCAACCACAGATCACTTATACTCAGACCTTTAAGAAATAAAGAAAATTAATATTTGATACCACCTTTTACCTTTTGTAAGAAAGAATCTCCCACTATAGCTAAGAAGTAAAGCTTTCATTTCTGTTTGTATATACAGTTCATCATGCTCATTATAGGCTACAAAACCAAATTAAAATATAATCTCAATACTGAGCATATGACACATCACAGTTTAGTTGGCATGTATTAGCCCAATGATATTTCAAATTTTAAAGCAAGATGAAGTCTAAAGTTCTTGCTACTCCCAGATCTATACCTTTTTCAATTTAAAATATGTGAGTAGCCCACTGAAGTTCATGAGACTAGTTGTGTTAAGGAAATGTTTAAACATTAGTAGAACCAGGCTTCCAGCATGGCAGCAGGTAATAAGTGTACTGGAAACTATTTGGCTGGATTGCTGAGGGCACATGGAGGAGACACATACCTGTGATGTCTGGATCTGCTGTTTCTTTGTAAGTTATTAAAAAATCAAAAGTGAGTGTGCACTTTTCTAGTATGCCTAACAGATTTTGTAGTAAGATATAGGGAAAACTTACAGAAATTAATTTTTGAATTCTTTAATCTCCAGATATTTTTTAAAAGCATCCTTTTAAAAATGTGAGTTTATAAAGTTAATCCTGGCTTAAGAAAGTTAATTTTAAATAACCATTTAAAAATTAATTAAACACACACTCAGATGATTTTGTATGTTCTCCTAGAAGAATTAGCACCTATGGATGTTCACTGTCAGTACTGCAAGTTACCTACATAACTACACCGGGTTTTATATGGCCATTGTGAAGTTTATGGATTGGAAACACTTTCACCAAATTATGACAAGTTACTGGAAGGCTAATTTGGAAAGTTTAAGGATTTGCATGGCAGATGACTCCTCTTTTTAGAGCCTGAGGTTAGGGCAGGGACAGGAAGTAAAGGTTACAAGGCAGATTATAAGTAAGCGTGCAATTTGTAATAAAGGTTTGTGGACTGTGAGCTTTTTAGATCAATCACTTCAAATAGCTGGCTTTTAGGTTATACTCAACAATTATAAGGGGGAAAACCTGCAAGGAAGTTTTTTTGGGAAATGAAAGAATCTAACACATTATTAATGGGAGAATATCACTTCTGATCAACTGCTTTTATAGCTGACTAGGTTGGCCTACTCAATTTGCATTTAAGAGATGATTAAAATAATCTTACAATTTTCTGCATTCATCCTGCTAGAATTTATGAAAAAGGAAAGAAAATAGTTATTCATAATTACTGAAATGGTTGCAAAAGACTAATATGCTGCATGCGCAGCATCCACCCTGCCTTTATGAAGGTCAGCCATTTACATACACGTGGGAGAAGTAAGCAAAAATAAGACTTTTTATATAAAAAGGAGAAATTGCCTTTCTTAATTTGATTTAAAAGATCTAAATTGGTTATTTATAAAAAAACAAGGTAACTGGTACAAGGAGTGCATTATAAGCAGTTTTTCAGAGCATACGACAATGTTCTATATTAATAAACACTGTGGGAATGAAAACATCACTTATACCAATCCAGATATAATGATATTTCAGGTAGATAAATTGGAGTGTTACAGCTCAGCAGCAAAAGGCATACTGTAAAACTTCCTTAAACAAAACACTATATATGCTGGCTAAATTCCTAGATGGAAATTTGCCATTGAGCAAGGGGCCAGCTCACAACCTATACATCATTTACATGGCATGCTGCATGGCAGTATACGTTAGCTATTATGCAATAGAATCCTATAGCAAAAATACAAAGATGTGTTTTTAATCTACCACCTGACAGAGATTACTGCTATTTTTCAGCTGACTGGTACTCAGCGGCCCAACCATGTATACTGCAGCTGCATCCAGTCCCAGGTCCATTCAGCCTATAATTAAATGTGTCCTTGCAATTTCAAAGAAAAATTGTTAATTTTTAGTTTTCCAAATCAGGAGTAGTCTAAGGTTACTAAGAAGTACACAACGCTTTTCCTCTAATTAACTCTTTTGAAGACCAGTTCTGTAAACACTTATATATGGAGGATTCATTTCATGCATCCATGAGGTGATGGTAAAAAATATTTCTCGTGCTTACAGGCCAAAAAGAGGCTAAGATGCCTGGATTAGACTCAGGCAGAAATGCCTTAATCCAAAATCACAAACCCCAAAGCTTTTCCCCAAGATTTTCCTTGCCTGGAGATGCATAAAGTCCCGTGAAGCCTGCCTGTTGTGCTGCCCATTCCATGCGTGCTCGCTACCCCACTGCTTCTGTGCATGCCTTCTGTGAGCAGCCAGGCAAGGCACCTAAAACTCTACCTTAAAGGTAATAAGCAGAGTATGATGGGGCTTCTGGTTGCATTTAGTGATGTACTGAAAGAAAACGGTTTACTTGTAATCAAAGAATTTAACAAGGTGCCTAATACTCCATCTCTACTTCTGAAAAATAGGAAGGTATTGTCTTATTTACTTACTTTAATGTTGTAGTTATACTTTAAAAAGAGTGAATAAGCTAGCTAGAATATCCAGATTTTCTTTCATAAGATCAAGTTTCACTTAAAATTACTCTAGCTTTACTCTTGTGGTTATCCATACGTTATTAAAGCATTTTTTTCTTTTGGCATTTCCTCTGCGGGGAAGAGACTGGAACAAGAGTTTCAAGTTCCAAAATAAATGGAGGATGGTTATTCTGGTCTGAACAAGAAAAACTGTGGTCGCTGTAGTCAGGATTGCAAACCAGATTTGGTTTCAAAAGAAATCATATGTGAAATCCCATGAGGCATAGAAGAAGGATAATGTTTAAATCGAGATGCTGCACTATCGCAGAAATTGTACACTCAGATCCTGGCTCGGCTCCCTCTTTGAATCCCTGGAAGTCAGTTGCTTTTTCTCTAGCACAGTTCTCCATCTCTAACTAGAGATATTAATATTTCATTTCTTCCTCCATTTGTGTTCCTTGCTTATTCAAATTGAAAGCTTGTCAGAACAGAGACTGAAAATCTCTTGGTATGTATACATCATGAAATAAAGCGGAAACCTGATCTTGGCTTGGTCTCTCAGGCTACCATATGAAAGAATTTATATATATTTGAATATATATTAAGGTAAATGGCAGTTGTATGATATTTGAAAAATACAATTTTCCCAGTGTAAAATTATGACCTCACCTTTTTTTCCATATAGGTATCTAGGGAAAGCCGAATGTTGAAATGTGGCATGTGAATAGTCCACTCTGTCAGACTGAGGGGGAGAAAATTGTCAGCTGGCCAAAGACAGCAGCTTTTTGGATATTTTGCACAACTGGAACATCACAAAGATATGAACCAGCAATAATTTTATCAGACTGCAAAACTGACTGAATTTGGCAATTCTGTACAAAGGAGTTCTCAGCACAGATGCAAACATAAGAATAAATTATTGTACTAGTGGCTGTATATCCTTTCTAGGGAGAATTCTCTTCCTCTCTTTATTTTTAAATAAGAAATATTAATTGTATGGCTGGATTTTTTCTTTTCTAATAATTCCATTTTCTGAGGAGTTCAAGACTCTGAGAATGGTGAGGTAAATTGCCATACCTCTGTTCAGTTTCAAACGGCCCCTTAAACTCAGATGTTCTCAGCTGTCGCAATTTTGTGACTGAAAACCACTACGCCAAACATTGTTAAATCTAGTCAAAAGGTTTAAATTCAGGTGAAGTTGGTCAGGTTTAACTTGAAGAAAATTACTCTTCAAAGAGTTACTCTTTACTGGTTAAAATATGAGATACTGAAGAGAAATTAAGCCATAGATTTAGTCATGCTTTCATTACCAGAAACTGTGGACCCAACATGGTTTGCCTTACCATAACTCCTCTACCTCTGCTTTCCAATATTAAGACCACACAAGCTGATTTCAAAGCCTAGAGGTAATGAATAAGGTCTACATTATTTTTGTGTGATTCCAGGGAGACATACACAACACTGTTCATGCTGTTTGCTTTGTCCCCAAATAAATATATGCACTATTACTGTGCAAAGAGGTGGGGTTTTTTCATCAGCAGTGACAGGGAAAAGGTAAGAGGACACTCGGCAGATTAAATAATTTTTTGCTATCAAAAAGGGAGGCATAAAAAAATTGCACATAAAATGTGATGTATTGACTCTTTTAGCTGCCATTGTTCCATTTTTTCCAGATTGTTATTCTTTTAAAATTCAAATTCTCCGTATTCTTTGAACACTGGCAGCAGTGTTCTATCTTCTACAGTTGGGGATTTCAGCTTTCAGAGTATTATTCCATCTGGAACTTATAGGTTTTGACCTTTTTTCCTAAAGGCCAGATTTCAATAGCTTTCCGGAGTTCAATAATCCACATGGTATATTTCTTCCATATTTTAACAGTCTCAGTGTGTGCCATAATTGGTTGATTAAAAATGTAAAAAGGCTGAGATGCAGAACAGTTTGCATTTATGCACCTATGATATTTATACTTCAAATAGTTCCCTGACATTTTATTTGGAAACTGGTATGTTCTTCTTCCAAATAAATAATTCAGATAATGTATTACATTTTTGTAACTCAGGAATGAAAGTCAATACTATTCATAGTGCTGTTGACATGCCTTCTTATAGGTTTTACCTTTTTTCCTAAAGGCCAGATTTCAATAGCTTTCCGGAGTTCAATAATCCACATGGTATATTTCTTCCATATTTTAACAGTCTCAGTGTGTGCCATAATTGGTTGATTAAAAATGTAAAAAGGCTGAGATGCAGAACAGTTTGCATTTATGCACCTATGATATTTATACTTCAAATAGTTCCCTGACATTTTATTTGGAAACTGGTATGTTCTTCTTCCAAATAAATAATTCAGATAATGTATTACATTTTTGTAACTCAGGAATGAAAGTCAATACTATTCATAGTGCTGTTGACATGCCTTCTAGTAATTTATGGAATAATTATGACCATATTTGGGATATGTCTATTCCCTACATTTCTGATTTGTCCTCCTCCAATACATCTTGACAATGTTGTTGTATATCATGTATATTGCACAGACTGAATATATTTAAAGACAGACAATTCGTTCCAGACAAATACATTAAAAATATAACACAGCTGTTTGGAGCTCGCTTTCTCCATGAGACCTTTACAGTAGACATTTGGTTAGTAATGAAGGAATTCTGCAATTCTACCCTTTATTCTTAGTCCATGAGACCACGAATGATAATTTGTGCTGAATCATTATCTAAATCTGTTTAACCCTCTAAAGAATTCAGATGATACATATATGAAGTGCTTTATTTCAGGAAGCGGGTGGCAGGCAGCATTGTACATATATGGAAATAATTCTTAATAGCTTAGCCAAACTTTATACAAACATCTAGCCTTACTTATCATAATTTTCTCAGATTTTAATTTTCTCAGTTAAAAGAACTACACAAAAGTATAAACTTATTTCCTCTTTAGTGTTTTTAATAATTCTTCTTATGATTGTATTTTACAAGTGTTTTAATCTTAAAAAAGTGTCATTCATGTTGAAAGAGAGAAAATCTTTCAAAGAACAACACAGAGAACTTTCACCTGATGTTAATGCAAATTTAAAAATGGGGAATTGGACTCAAGGGAAGAAAATCGGTGGGAATTTTGCCATTGAATTCACGAGGACAGGATTTTTCCCAGCCCCCACTATATAACCTGGGAATGTTGATTTTACACATCTTGTTAAAATTCATGCTTCCGTAGTACATAGCTCATGGCTATCGTTCCATGAGGATTAGAATTTGCGAGGGCAGCAAGATTAACAAGTAAAAAGCACAACTAATGCTTGTCAACACATGTAACATTTTATAAACCTACATGCATGTTGTGATTCATTATCATCTAAAAGCAGAGTTCCATCAGAAGTGACATGGCTATTCACTTTGTGAAAACAGCTCGTTTTAAAAATTTCATTAGAAAGAAACAGATTTGTCATGTTCTCTGAACTGAGTAACTGAAAATATAATTAAAATATCACTACTGGCTTTACTGAGAGTAATAAACTTAATTAACAGACTCCCTTTTGTTTAAATTGACAATTTTCTTTAGGAGACCATTGATAATTTATTTGAACTAATTCCTCATGAAAATTAAGTATTAATTATGAAATTGCTATTTCATAATGGTACCATAAAAAATGCAGATCAGATGCAGATAAAGATTAGCATTTTTAATTGGTTTTGTGTGCTAATCTTTTTCTTTCATCATAAATGAACACTGGATTACTTTCAGTGATTAACAAGAATATCCTAATAATATTAGAACATTTTAAAACCTTGACTATTGCTAAAATGTATCTTGTCACAGTTACCTGGTTATTCACAGAATTAAGAGAATAATCAGTCTCTGAATGTTGATCAAAAACTCAGCCCACAGAAAACATATATAAAAGAATAAGAGGTAGACTACTTTCATAATTACACACCATTTGGTAAGTAGAACTGTTACTAAATCCAGAGTGGCAGAATAGGGAATTTTGACTAATTTTATTGTAATTATTTAACATAATTTTTATGTGGTAGGAATTGTTTATATTTCTTTTTCTCTCGGGTCAGAACTTTTTCTTGTAGAAAGCCATAAAAGAGACTCTCCGATTTGGGAGGATGGTCATTATTTAAATGTAACAGAAATATAGGCAGTACAGAAATATATCTGCGCTCCATGCATCAAATATATAAACACATAAACTTCCTGTACCAGTGAATGTTTTAGATTATTTCCATATATATAACAGCTCTAAAAATTACCAGGGACAGTGTTATTATGGGAACAGTAGCCTTTTAAAGAAACAAACTGCAGAACAAATATTACTAATAAATTGTGAGACCCACAAATGAAGATGTGATAGGTGATGTATTTCTTTCTGAATGCTCACATAACCAACAGAGCATTACTTTGTGTAGATTTTGTTTTTGTAGACTGTGAAGTCATTACAGAAGAGCTATTCAGAGAAATGAAAAGATAAATTTGGAATGGAATATTTTTGGGGTTTGAAAATACCATTTGAAAATGCTTGGTGTCGAAGCAAAGGAGGTCTACATCATCAACAGGAAATAATTGACTTTAATAAAGGAAAAGGTTTCAATTCAATACATATTTTTAAATACCATGTTGCTGGAAATATGAACACTGCATTTGTAGATTCTGATTTAGAATAACATTTCCCCCCCTCTAATTTACATATTATTTGAAATAAAAATTTCAGATTTCAGCTGCATCTACTTTCACATTTTATTTCAGGTAACTCCTTCATCAGCCAAGCACCTCTTCCCAAGACTCTGCTGTGCTTCCTGTAGACTGAATCTTCAGGATGCTTCTGGGTTCTCACTTATGCTCCAATGAAGTAGGTGAAAATCCAGATGATAAAATAGTGAATCTTGACGGAATTAAAATTCTAGCTAGGCCACTACAGCGCTTCTGAAAAAGTCCATGTAATGTTAGCACTTCCTGAAAACTCCTAATATTGTATCAGTTAGTTCTATTTTACTCAATCTATAACAGCTTTTATTTAATCTGTATCTGCTGCAGTATTTTTTAAATGAAAGGTCCTAGCAGGATGTTGCTATGGAACGTTTTTATCCAGAAAAGGAATTCTGTTCAAAATATGCGGATACTAAAAGCTACAGCAGTGGTATATCCAAACTACTAAGTGCAAACTACTAAGTGCATTTTTAATTACTGTAAATAAATGAAACATTTCTTTAAAATGCAATAAGCTCTTTCTTGACAAGTTCACGTGGCTTCATTTTCACCTTTAAAATAAACATCTGTTCTTACTTCTGAATGTATTTAACAAGTTTAGCAAGTATTAAAAGTAATATAGAAAGGTAATAGTTTACGTGCTTGCACAGACCAATATGAATAGGGAATCCATTTTTTCCTTTCTCTTTTGGTCTTTTATTACACATACTTTTGAGCAATTTAGATAGTGAGCATTCATGAGCATAACAGTCAAAATAAATCAAAGAAAATTCTGCTGCTGTTTCTCCACAACGTAACAAAAACCTTTAGAATGCTTTCTCAAAATGTGTTACATATATATTATTTAGTTTTGTGCTCTCACCAGATACTGTACCATGAAAATATACTGCAAATAGAAAACCTTAATTTTATTGTTCAGTAATATCCATGGTGATAATGATGTAAAATAAGAATGCCACTTTCTCCAACTAAAACAAATGTTATCAGATGACATGCATTTTAGACTTATATGAAATGTTCACTAGATTAAAAATTCATTACATTCATTGTAGAGATTTCTGAAATTCAGAAAAAAATCTCTTTCGTTATTGGATTCCTTCAAACTTTTCCTATGAGGGCTATTTTAATATGAGTTCAAACTATAAAGTATAATTAAGGGCGTAAGAGCATCACTGCTGTGAGTACCTGGGCTATTGTCAGTACGCATGATTTAAGTCTTTGCATTATCTAGGAAACATGCTGATAGTTAGAAAACAGAAATGCTTTCTCACAAGTCACTGAAGTATGAGAAAGATGTTTAATCTGCTTTCTTCTTGAGAGCCAATCAAAACTATGCAATTTTAAGACCTTAGACCTTCTGTGACACAAGTTTTGAATGACAGTTCAGACAGGGGAGATGTGTATTTAGGTATATCAGTTGCAGTCTGAAAAAACTGAAGAATGTTATGAAAACAATTATTCTTTTTATCCATCTTTACTGAAGTATGAGAAAGATGTTTAATCTGCTTTCTTCTTGAGAGCCAATCAAAACTATGCAATTTTAAGACCTTAGACCTTCTGTGACACAAGTTTTGAATGACAGTTCAGACAGGGGAGATGTGTATTTAGGTATATCAGTTGCAGTCTGAAAAAACTGAAGAATGTTATGAAAACAATTATTCTTTTTATCCATCTTTAAGTATTTTCCTGAAGTTTCATTTAAGCTATATAATAAATGATTAAAAAAATTATCGCTTGCCGTATGTGAGAGAGAAGATGAAATTATTGGCAAGACTTCAGCTTTTAGACAGCTTCCAAGTTATTAAACACATTTTGTTGCTAGGAGTACACTTCAGAAGGTATTTACATTGGCTGTTTTTCTCATTGTTAAGTTTATTGTAAATTCTATTAAAAAAATATTGAAAAAGCATCTCAAGTTTACACTGCTGCTTTCTGCTGCTGTTATTATTATATTATGTATAAATAGAGTGGCAATCTAAGATATATTCAGGAGCCTGTCCTGGTTCAGTATCATCTCATAGGAGTGCTTAGGTAAGGAAAGGATCTTAGGGAAAAAAACTGGAAAGAATACATATGTTTTTCTGCATTAATTGTAATAAAGTTTTCTAGGTTAAAAATCTGTTTAAAGGGAATGTGTTCTTTTTATGTGTGGAGGTGTGTATACCTTAATTCACACATTAGTCTCAACTAAAGCCTGTGGAAGGTTTGTCTTTGTCCTTGGTGGGCTTTGTATGCCTTTTTGAGTAAAGATTCATGATACTACATTGTTGCAAAGTAAAAATTTAAAAAAGGGAAGTAATGACACTGAATCAATGCAATAGCAACTGGTAGTGGTTTTGCTAATGGGTAATTTCTAGTTAGGAGTGCTGACAATCATGTATTAATGTACATATTTCTGGATTATGTAGAAACACAGATCCATATTTTAATAATTCTTATACACAGATGTATTTCTTGGGAAAAAACAAGGCAAAGTAAAAATTTTAAAAAGGGAAGTAATGACACTGAATCAATGCAATAGCAACTGGTAGTGGTTTTGCTAATGGGTAATTTCTAGTTAGGAGTGCTGACAATCATGTATTAATGTACATATTTCTGGATTATGTAGAAACACAGATCCATATTTTAATAATTCTTATACACAGATGTATTTCTTGGGAAAAAACAAAGATCCAAGTCCTCAGCTGGTTTAAATCAATGTTTTGTTTTTGCTTATTTTCCTAAAATCAATTTTTATGTCATTTTTAAGTCTTAGGTTCAGAATTTTCCGATCCATAACTTACCTTTAAATGAATATAAAGTCAACCATAGTTTTACAAACAGTATTATGTCCTTCCACACAGTGATGCGTTTCCATATCTATTATTAATGCCTTGGCTGCTACTGTCTATTTTAAATTACTTTGTGTATATTATGCCTGTAGCATGTGTTTGTGTGCATTATCTTCACATGCCTCATCTTGTTTTCCTGCTCTGATCAGAGTGGGGAACTTTTCTATTTGAATTCACGGCAGCACCTTCTGAGTTATTAACAACTCTTGTCACAAGAATTTGCATCTCCCACCTCATAATGGTCGGAAGACAATGTCTGTCTCCCTGTACCACGTATTTTGATACCAGATATGATCTTTATCAGTTGTTCAATACAAACTAACTCAACTCAAGTGAGAAACTCTATTCCTTTAGTGACAGTTCTTTTAGACTTAGAGGAATCAACAAAAATCAGTTAGATAGAAAGAGGTATACGAGTATCATGCAGAATTCCCGTTACAGTTAGAGAATGTAACAGAGGTGGCATTTATATACCTAGACAAGCTAACCCTGTAAAAAAGTTTCTGTTGGTCACGGAACCTGCATTTCAGCACATGAAATGTTACAGTTTTGTGAGAGGCCATGATAACTGTCATGTGCAAGGGTATTAGTTTAGGCAGCCAAGACACCATTTCTAAGCATAATATTTGGCTTTCCAGCATTGTCATAGCTGCAGTCTGCTCTAAAGAGAGTTGCATGAATAATTGAATATTTGCCTTCTCAGCCAAAGTGAAAAATATAAGTGGTGGGAATGAGTCATAAAGAACCAAATTTGTGGCTTTTCACACTAGGAAAAAAAAAAAGTTTTATGCTAAATTAAACGTACTGTTTGCTCTGTAACACAATTTTTATTTTCAGGCACTTGAAAGAAAAGAAAAGCATATAGACATCCACATACACCAAACTGCTTCTATTCAGTAACCCAGTAATGAAGCAGCCAACCCAGATGCAAGAAACGCGTATCTAGTGTTTCTTTTTACCTTGACGAGCTCTAATTCACATTTTCAATCCCATGAGGGATTAAAACTATGCCTCACGAAATCTGACTCAAATACTTCAGCATTTCACACAGAATCACAGAATAGTTGAGGTTGGAAGGGACCTCTGGAGGTCACCTGGTCCAACCCCCCTGCTTAAGCAGGGCTAAATAGAGCATTTTTGAGACATAATAAAAAATGTGAGATTTATAACTTGCTGTAAAATCCTCTCCCTCCAGTTTTCATATGAAGCTCTTCTCCATTGCTACAGTAATGATCTAAAGTGGCTTGCTTTGATTGCATTTGACTAGTCTTTTTCAGTTATTAATGTAATTTGAATAATTACAGCACACCATTGTAAAATTGACAAATACATTTCATAGAATTGTCTGTAAGATTGTCGTGGTTTAACCCCAGCTGGCAACTAAGCACCACACTGCCGCTCACTCACTCCCCCCCGGTGGGATGGGGAAGAGTAAAAGTGAGAAAACTCATGGGTTGAGACAAAGACAGTTTAATAGGTAAAGCAAAAGCCGCGCATGCAAGCAAAGCAAAACAAGGAATTCATTCACTGCTTCCCATCAGCAGGCAGGTGTTCAGCCATCCCCAGGAAAGCAGGGCTCCATCACGTGTAACTGTTACTTGGGAAGAAAAACACCATCACTCCAAACATCCCCCCCTTCCTTCTTCTTCCCCCAGCTTTTTATTGCTGAGCATGACATCATATGGTGTGGAATATCCCTTTGGTCAGTTGGGGCTGTCCTGGCTGTGTCCCCTCCCAGCTTCTTGTGCACCCCCAGCCTGCTCGCTGGTGGGGTGGGGTGAGAAGCAGAAAAAGCCTTGACTCTGTGTAAGCACTGCTCAGCAGTAAGGAAAACATCCCTGTCATATCAACATTGTTTCCAGCACAAATCCAAAACACAGCCCCATACTAGCTACTATGGAGAAAATTAACTCTATCCCAGCCGAAACCAGGACAAAGATCCAATAAAAAAATCCTTCAAAAAACCTCTTTTGTGCCCTTCCACAAACTTTTATAAAACAGTCTTGCTGTTAAGTGCTCTTTCCAATGATACAGCTGCTTTGTGGTGTTATTCATACTTTGCCCTGAAATGTAATTGCAAAAACTGGAGATGGGGCAGCAGTAGTATATCCTGCAGTACACTTCATTTTCTCCCACCCTATGTATTACACGATGAGCTGTAAGTATGATAGACGAAGAACTTAAACTTTCCTCCATCACACTAGGAGTTTCTCAAAGTTGCAGAATGGGCAACTCATTATGCTAAATATAACTAATTTTGCACTACTCGATTTGTAGAAAGCAGACATGAAGTGAATCTGGGACACAGATTCTATCTTCCCACATAAGACAATACTGTATTACTAAAATTTTACATAAAGACTGCAAATGTAAAACCTCTTTAAAAGGCAACCTCAGGGTCTGGTTTTGTTCTGAAAAAGAACTTAATGAAAATGGTGCAATGCTAAACAAGGACATTTTCTCTTTGAATCTGCCGAAACATTTGTAATGCATATAACAAGCAATTGGGGTGGTGGTGTCAGCTTTATATATTCCTATTAGCATTGCAGGGTGAGTAGGACTATCTTGCTGCTTACACATTGCCAAAATTTGTGTTAAGCTATAGTCAGTTACACTTCGCACATATGTAATTAAAGACACAACTTGGACATCTAACAATTTATTAGTGATGAAGTATGAAAAGGAAGGAAAAAAGAAGGACATAAAAGCTGTTTTATGTTACCAACATTTTGGTTCAAGGCAGTTTCAGCCACTTACACAAACCAGACTGGGCAACTCCATTCCATTTCTTGAGATGCAGCCCAGAAAGGTAGCACAGGAGAAGGGAGGTTGTTCAGTGTAAATTCAGGTGCTGAGGTTTTGAGTTGTAGATTATGTTAGGCACCTCATTCTAAATGAAAGCATTGGGTTAAGTTCCTAGTTACCAGTTAAGTGTAGAAATACTGCTATGGATGCTGGCCTGGTACCTCTTCTGATGTGGCTTAACATCTCTCCAACATTTGTTCTTTCATCATCTCCATTAGTGGAGAAGATACGTCATGCTGTGTTTGCTTTTGTAATTTTTTTGTCATTCATGTACAAATTTCTCACTTATGTTGCAGAAGGGAAGATTAAAGAAATGGACCCTGAATTTCAGTATCGCAATTCAGCATTCAGGGCTGAGAGCTTGGCTTCTTACAGCTTCTGTACGCCCAGGTGCAGTGTATGTAGGCTGGAAGAAATGGCACCATTGGTCCCACATTTTCAAATTTTCCTATTCTGCAACACACACCATGCAGACCATCTGCCCTTCCTTTATGGATTGATCTAGCATATGTTTTACCGACAATAGCAAAGAAAAAAAAATTAGCAGTTTTGGACAGTGGAATAAGCCTACAGACGAGTAAAATAATCCATATTTTAGAGTATGGTGCCTTTTTGCAATATTCTGTATTGTGTCATTTTACATTCTCTGGATTATAAGATAAACCTGTGAAAGACTCACAAAACAGTGACATATAGTACATCTTCAGGATTTTTCTTCTTCTGTTAAGGTCCTAATTAGTCTGTAATGAGGGTGAAAGGTTGTAAGAGAGATGAAGAGAGATGTTCACTGGAAATATTTAGTTGGTATCACACTAACTAGCAGTTGATGATCTCCATGTTTTTATGCCCATCTTATATATGCCTATAATTTCATAATTGTAAAACTTAAAAATGTTTCTTAATATACCTATACATGAGTAAAACATTATGTACTTAGTCCTTCTTCTTTTGAGCAACTTTTAAATCCTAGCTTTTAAAGCGTTTAACTGTAAGAATAATCTTCATGCTATTCTAAGAAAAAAGAAGCACCAGGCAATGCTTTCTATGAGATTAATGAATATATTAATACACTCTTGAAGCTTTATTCCCATTTATGAATAAATTATGCAGCTAACTACAAAGACACTCAACTTTTGGGTAAATCTAGTTTTTACTAACACTACCTAAATTTTTCAAATGTATCAGATAGCTGGCGGCTATCTAAATGATTTTTTTCTTAATTTGTTTAAGAAATCTGCAACTAAGGATGACCACAGCACTCTTATGATAGCAATCAAAAGATTAGACAACATGTTCTTTGTTTCACAATAGTTACCAAGATCAATAACTACTCCACAAGATCAAACACAGTAACGGTGAAACTTGTCATACATTTGTGACTCAGAAGAGCTCCTTTTATTGCTTCAAGAGTCATTTCCTTTTTCCTTGGAAAAGCCATAGGCAGAAACTATGTATTGCCAAATAAGTAGTGATAAATCAAAATATGAGAAATATGTGCAACAGCTTGGGGGTCTGAAGCCCTGGATTTAGCCTGGAAAAGTAAAAATGCAGTATCTATCACCTTTCCCTATCTCCTTTCTTCAGTCTTGGTAAAGATAATTATCTCAAGGCCAAAATTGTGACTTCAAAGCTTATAAAATATCTAGGAGCGTGGTATTTATTCTCCTGATAACTGCTGCCCCACAGCTTTCTTGCGTACCGAAGGGTATTTTTTTGTTCTCTGTATTTATTTTGAGTTATCTGTCTCAATGCAACATCCTTAGAGAGATAAGGGTAGTTTGGAATTCCACAGAGTGCCAATGCTATTAATTCCCCTCATTGCATGAATCACAGAATCACAGAATGGTTGAGGTTGGAAGGGACCTCTGGAGGTCATCTGGTTCAACCTGCTCAGCCCAGAGCCATTTGCCCAGGACTGTTTTCAAACAGCTTTTGAATATCTCCAAGGATGGAGACTCCACAAGCTCCATGGACAACCTGTGTCAGTGCTCGGTCACCCTCACAGTAAAGAAGTGTTTCCCGATGTTCAGAGGGAACCTCCCGTGTTATGGTTTGTGCCCATTGCCGCTGGTCCTGTCACTGGGAACCACTGAAAAGAGCCTGGCTCCATCCTCTTTGCACCTTCTCTTCAAGTATTTATACATATTGATGAGATCCCCCCCCGAGCCTTCTCTTCTCCAGGCTGAACGGTTCCAGCTCTCTCAGCCTTTCCTCAGGTGAGAGATGCTCCAGTCCCTTCATCATCTTCATGGCTCTCTCTCCAGTATGCCTATGTGTTTTTTGTACTGGGGAGCCCAGAACTGGACATAGTACTCCAGGTGTGGCCTCACCAGTGCTGAGTAGAAGGGAATGATCACCTCCCTCGACCTGCTGGCAACATTCCTCCTGATGCAGCCCAGGATGCCATTAGCCTCCTTTGCGGCAAAGGCACATTGCTTTTACCTGGCCCAGTTTTACTAAAATAAAAACTACTTACATCTTGTCTTCACTAAGATTGTATTGAGGAAGTAAGGTGAGGTAAGGTAAACACTTCATCACCCCTCTTTTTTTTTTCTCATTAAAAACATATAGGCTGAAGTTGAACATACTAGAATGCACGTAAAGACAATACAAAGAAGTGATGAGAAGGACACAGAATGCAGGGGAAAGTGATTTTTGGATTGTCTCCTACATATCTCTGACTTTTTTTTCCTGATACGGTACAAGGTGTCGAAAGAGAAAACAAAGGGCAACTGGGAGTAAATATGAGTGAGGCACCCTGTGCCTATTTCTCTAACTTAATTTTAATCTCCTACCTTTAAAATAAAGGAGAATTATAGAAGGCTGAGCATATACTTCTCATGAGGGAAACCTAGATTTAATTAAGTCCCATTTGAGCCCTTTATGAGTCCTAGTCTCTACTTAAACTTGAGTGAAATGGCTTTTCACATCATTATACCGTTGTGCAAGAATTTCCAGGAGTGGATTTTAATAATCAGGACTGGCAGCAACCGTGGGGACGGGTCTGGACCAGGTTGGTTAGTAGCTAATAATCGATATAGGAAACAATTAAACAGGCAAGGATTGGCTTTATTCTTCAGGATAGTAGTTCCCAAATTTTGGACCGTAGAGCACTGTCAACCGTTATAAATTTTCATCGCACAATCAACCTCAGCAGCAAAGTTTTAACTGGAACCACGTGAAAGCGAGATGATTTCACAGCATGGGCCGTGCAAGCACTGCAAGTCGGGAAACGCCGATCCGGCAGATGTGGGGCACGGAGCGGGTTCCGAGTTTCCCTGGGGGACAGAAGGCGATCTTCAAATAATGAATGCCCTGCACGGAAAGAAAGACGGAGAGTGTGCGGGCAGCCTTACCCCCCCGCGGCTTATTTAGCTCCCTCAAGAAATAAGAGAGGTGCGAGGC
>NW_008796043.1:1946616-1962536 GCF_000699145.1 Aptenodytes forsteri
GAGTCCAGGGCGGCGTTACCTTACATAGAGCGGCGTTTGGCACATCCAGCTCTTCCTCATTCACTGCGTTCTGGTGGCAGAATAAGCCAAAGTAACGGTCTTTGTCTTCGGGAGGTTGCACCTTTGGAGGTGTCTGACTGAAGCCTGGGAAAGTACTGAAGTGGAGGGTACCTCCCCCGCTGCAGAAGCATCCGAGCATCTCTGCTCTGGGAAGGGGTTCAGCTAGAACGGCTTGCTGGGGCTTCCAGAATTAATCCCCTTTTCTTCTTGCAGTGCTTGATGCAGCAGCTAAAGCATCTTTGAGAGATCCGATTTTTCAGCTTACATGCCTAAATAGGTTCTGCCCTCTTATTGCCGAGTTCTTAACTGATTCAAAGAATACAATAAACTTTCTGATATATAACTTAAAAGAGTTTTAAGCCTTCCTTTCCCAAGTTTCAAATACATAACAAACATTTTGCACAGGCTCAAGAATGTGATGAGTCACTACTGAAGAGGACACTCTGATTAAAAATTAGATTTTTCCCCCCCACAGAGGGTATAGTAATTATTCTGTCTCTTAGTTTTTTCTCTCTTTAAAAAGCAAAATGCATAAGGCTAGAAAACACGGAAGGACTTGGTATGGGAGTTATTCCAGAATTTTATTACCTTCCAAAAGCTCTTGGGTTGTTTTTTTAAAGAATGGAATCTCTTAGTTTCACTCCATAATAACACCATGCCAAAGTAGAATAGACTTTGAAGAAGATACTTTGAAAACCTTATGGAAGGAAGAGGTGGCTGTTACTACAACGATGACAACTGACTTCTAATTTCTGTCTGTCTTGTCATTTCTTTGGGAAAATAATTAATGAGGAAGGGGGGAATTAATGACAGAGAAGGTTTAGTGGACTTGTTCTAACAGCTCATAGGGTTGTAAAGTTTTGGTCACAGTCCGGTCACGGGAGCCTAGGTGAATATATTGAGGAAACATGTAAAAAAAATTTATAAAGCACTGTAGGCTTGCCTGTTGTGGTTCAGCAGAATATACCCCAAGCAGCAATCTTTTCTTGTTTTTCTGTATTGCTCATATTAAGATGTATATTGGAAGCTGACGGGTTGGTCATGATCCCAAATGAAAATCTTGTATGTGATCATTTTGGGACTGATTGTGTTCTTTCAGATTGCCCCGACTGGAAAATTGAGTATGTTTGCTAACACAATGAGATCCTTTTTGAATATGCTTTTGGGAATTCAGAGATTTACTAGGGTTTTGGAGGTGTTTGATTTGCGGTCCTTTAAGATTATTCCTTATGGAGTTGCAGCGTGGCTATCTCTAGTGAGATAGTGCCACTGTTAAATAAAGAAATCTACAAAATGGATACATGTGTCTCTTAAGCCTTCTGCCCTACTGAGGGGCTCTAAGTTTTTGTAAATGCTCTCATCTTTTCAGAGCATACAGCCTATGTGAGATTAGAGTTTTATGCTGGTAAAATATCTGACTTTAAGATCTGGTATTATGACGCAGATATGATGGTCTGCTTTATAGGTAGCCTTTTGTAAGCCTTTTTGTAAAGAGTTTTCAGATGGAGTTAAATGAAAAGAGGACACGGTAGTAGTAACTGCACTCTAGATGATTGTTTCAGGTTTGATGCCTTGCATAACAGGACAGGTAGGTCTGAAACTGTCGACATGAAGACAGGATGAGGGAAAGTGTCCCCTTTTGAAGGGTGATGTTAGAACTTTTATTTCGATTTGGACATGAGGCAGAGAAATTTCCCATTCCGCTTTCAGTACTTGATGCAGTTTTAGATGAAATTATCATTTGGAAGATTGCTATCCACACTAACATCAAAAGTTAATACTGCAATAGTGGCCCAAAATATTTGCTATCATATTTTAAGATCCCATAGAAGTTCTAGTGAAATCGACCTAAATGACAGTAAAATTATTTTCCATGATATTTACAAGATGGCTACTGAAGCATTACAGTTGATGTTAAAAGAGAGTTTGGAGTAGGAGTAGAAATCCAATGGTTAAAAATGTTTGTTATTTGTAAAGTGGTAAAATCTCCTAATATAGAGAAGTCTTCTTATCTATTCCAGCTTTCTGTGGGGTTCCTGATTTTGTATACTGTTATGATCTTTGTAATAATTGCAGCATGAAACCATTGAGTTTAGATAGTATGTAGGTAAAATGAGTTTAACTGATTTTGAATTCTGTATCTCAAAGTTGGACATTAGATAATTTACAGAACTTTTCTGGTTTTCTGAATCAGTTGCCTTCACAGTGTAAATGAGAAACAGCTTAGCAGTGAATACTGAGAAAATCTGGATCACTTAGGCTCTTCCTATTTAACTTCAAAGGACTTGTCTATACACAAAACTTGTGCCATGAACTGTGATGAGGTAGATAATGTATTACAGTAATTCTCCTTTTATAAGCCTAACTACTTGCATCTAAAAGGGCTTTGTGCTGGCATAGTTACCACTGCCATTAAGGAGAGTAAAGACACTAAGGATTATGCCAGTCTGTGCATATGGATAAGAAATTAAACTCTCTCTCTCTAGCAAAAAATGGGTGTTTATATGACCTTTGAACTGTGTACACGGTGTGAACTATTATGTATTGAGAAGAATTCTGTGGTGAAGCAGAAATTTAGAAACACAGTAAATCTAGCAAAAAAAAACCCTTTCCTGCATTCTTTTTGCTTAAATATGTAATAAAATCTCATATAAAGTTATAATAAAGTTTGTTTATTCATTTTCCTGTGCGTTTTTAGCTTTGTTTGAAAATTTAAGTTGAATTACTGAATCACGGAGAACAAACACTGAGTAAAGGTAATGGTCACATTTCCTAGATAAAAAGTTCTATGGTTTAGGATGTCTCACTTTGGAAGGTAGATGGTGAGAAAGAATTAGCTTGAGCGAGCAGCAGCTCCAGTCAGCTTGGGGATGTGGTTGATTTTGTAATTATCATTACCTTTTTAGTCTTTTTTTTTTTGGTCTTATTTTTTTTATTATCATGTCATGCAGAGCTTTGTCTTGGAGCTGTCATCTTCTAAGGTTATATTGCAGGACAGGTACAAGAATGTACTCCTAATGTAGCTATATTGAATTGTATAAATTAGTCTTTCCTTTAATGTTGAATCCCTATAAAAAAGCAGTCTGAGACTGTATAATTTAAAAATATTTTTCTATTAATTTTCTTTTTAAACAAGACTTCTATATAGCATCAAGAATTAATTAGCTGCTAAGATCTGAGCAGTGCCACAAAATACATCTTAGTCCAACTGAACAAGAATGTGTTTGTAGTTACTCAGCACTCAATTTGGAATTTGGCAAGATCTTCTCTTCAAACTGGAAAACACGCAGATGCAATTTCATATTATTTAGTAGTGTGTTGTGTTCCCTTTTTTATTTTAAATGGATTGTATGATCCTGCCAAATTTTCAACTCATTTTGTTTCTCTAATCTTTGCAACTGAACTATTTATACAATACACATAATGGCTAAAATTACTATTTAACTTCAAGTCCCTCTGAAACGTAAAGTAATAAAATACATACAGCTTAAAATGGGAAATCAAATAGAGATGGATCAGCATTTTAAAATGTTTATTTCTCCATTTTTTCTCTTTGAAAGAGCATAGTATCGTCATGTTAGGCACAAACCGTGTCTTATGCATGGCACTGTAGAACAATGGAGGTACTCTGTGAATAATACTGACAGGCTTACTACATGATTTTTTCTCAGTTTGGACACAATGTCTTGCTGGGAGGAGCTGCAAGCACTCTGGAGGAGAGGGTCGTCTGGAATTTGAAATGATCTTGAGAGGTCAGAGAATAGGATATAAATCAGTAAGAACAAGGACAAAGTACTATCCATAAGCAGAAATAATGTGTACAGAGGAGACGAAAATGTAGGTAAGGTAGCAAAAGACCTGTAGGTTGACGTGCTAAACATGAAAACCAGTATCATGTTGTTGTGATAGAAGCAAGGGTTGTATCAGGATATGAAACCAAAAGCATTGCATAATACTTCTGTTCTTAGTTCTGATGAGGCATCAGCTGGAAGGCTGTGGCCTCTTTAGGATATATGCCTGGAAAGACCTGGACCAACTGGGGAGAATTTGGAGGAAGAGAGTGGAAAAACAGTTGGAAAGTATAATCTCTGGGCGGGTGTGTGTGTAAAAAATTAGAAGAATTTGGTCTGTTTAGTGTAGAGAAGGAAAGAGATAGCAGTTCTCAAATGTTTAAGAAGTTGTTTACAAGATGAAGGCAATTTGTTATTTTCTGTGCCCATATAGCTACGACAAGGAGATTATATTATACATTAGGATGGCTAATGGCAAGGATGGTTAAGTTTGGTTTAAGTTTGCTTAGACGTCTGGTAGAAACTGTCACTAAAAGATTTTAAAACAGATTTGACAAGCATCTGTCAGAAATGGTTTAGATTTAGTTGAAACTGCCTTGGATCTTTCAATCCATGGAAGCATTATTTTGCAAATGGAATCTGTTTTCGCATTCTACTACACTTCTGCCATTACTAAAGAGAAAATAAAGTTTCTACCTAGTTGGCCCCCTTCTGTTTTATCATGGAACTTTCTAGGTGCTTAATTAAGTAATCAATTTCTTTTCTTCTTTTACAGATCCTCTGCCATTTTTACTTCTATTCTCTCATTCCAGTTTTGGCAGCTAGGCTTTGTCAGTCTTTTTTTTTTTCCCTTTAGCTCTCATTAACTTTGTCATCTTTGTATCTTTTTACTAACTCCCTTTCCCTACTGTGCAATATATGTTTTCCAGCTTTGCCTTGCAAGCACCTTTCATTCCTTGAATGCCCTATCCCACCTGCTTTTCTTTACCATTGCCAGCACCCTCACGCTTTGTTCTTTCACTTGTTTTTGTCTTTTTTCTATGTTGTTCTTCATTTTTTAGCATATACAAGATGTCATCTTTTTCTCCTTTATCTGCGTTACGTCTAAAATAGTGAAGTTTAAGATCCCTACAAAATACAGTTTGATGGAAATATTAGGAAATAAGTGAAGGCAGTCACTTTAGGCAGCCTCCAATTAAAGAGGGTTTTTTTGGTATATCTAAGAAAACAAAGTGTACGCTGTCACTGTATATGATCTGCCAGTGCCTGTCCTCCAGTAGCTTTTGTCTATTCTAACCAGATTTGACAGATGGGTAGGAGTCTTCCAAGTTTCATGAAAATTGACAGCTAAGTAACGGGAAGAAAGACCCAAACTATTTCCTTCTCTGAAAGAAAGGAGTTATAAATTAGCCCTTTACATATTCTGTAGGGTAGCAGTCAGCTGACTAATTGACTTGCATCTTGGTTAGCCAGCCAAGCTCCAAACCAGTCCTATGCACATGCCCAGAAAGGAATACCAAAGGAAGCTGTGTTGGTCAGGCTCAGTGACACTGAGGGGAGCTGGGCTTCTGTGAGGGAATGTTGCACAAAAATCCATGGAAAACCAGACTTCACTGATTCTAATGTCATGGGAATGCTGGGGTGGTTTTTTTCCCTGTAAAATGTTTTTAGCGTTTTTTCTCTGTTTTTTGCAGCGTCAGTGAGACAATCACTTAATAAATAGCGATTATTTCAAATAATAATATGATCTTTCATTCATCCATTATTCCTGTTTTATCTTCATTTTTTCGGAGAACCTGTTATATCCTTCAAGATTTAGGTGGGTCAGTTCCACAAGTTCATTAAGACCTTGACCCATTCATGCCAGGAAGGTCTGAAGAGATAAGGTAAACTGGAAATTATATTGTTGGTACTTCAAGCTAGAAGCATGATACTGTGTGCTAAACAAATTCTTGGACTTTTACTTTGCATTTCTTTGTTGCAGTGTGTTGGCTGATTACAGATTTTTGTGCAATGTATGTGACAGCTTAAGAAAAGACACTTAAGTTTCCAGAACTTAAAGCTTTCAAGTAGAGATGATATCTCTGTGTTGTTTTTAACTATGATTTATTTGTCTGTTTATCTGTTCTGTATTACCAAACTCTTTCTGAAATTCTGTTTTTTGTATTTCTGAATATTAAAATGAAAGGTACTGATGGTAATGAACTCGGTAAGTATAAGGTAGGTCTGAAACAACCGAATCAGAACTAAATTATTGAGCAAACAAAGCTAGAGAAGGGAAAGGATGAAAGAATTCTAACGTTGAAGTAAAAACATAGAAATCCAACTGTCCTACTGTTCATCTGACCTGTGGGGTCGTGGGTTTGTTTTGGGGTTGGGTTTTTTTTGAGACGTTTAAGATTCATTCTGGGAGCTGATAAGGAAGTGGAGAGGAGTTTGTAGCTAATTCACAGGCTGGTTGAACTGAGTTAATTTGTTCCTGCTGAATGCGTGTTTTTTAATGCTGCTGAGAAAATTATGCTGTTGTAAGACTGAGTGTCAGCATGCCTAGAGTGCTTTTTCCTTTTCTACTATTTCTTGAGACTAAAGAAACAAATAAATTTATCCTTATTCAATGTGAACCTCATTGCAAGTGAAAAAACAAAATAAGTTTGTCACAGGCTGTTGGGGGTGTTTATTTTTGCTGAAGTTTCTTTAGCCATTTCTGGATGTTTGACTAATAATGTATTTATTATTCTAAAATAGTATTTTGAATTTAATTGACAAAAGCATAACTGGCTTAATTATCAATAAGTAAAAAGATAACTTAAACAGTATTTAATGAAATGGTTTAATAGAATGCAAGAAAATATACTCTAATTATAAAAGAAAAGTGAATGAGTGAATTTAAACAGAATATGTTGCGTTATAAGTACTTGATCTAATTTTTTGTTTCTTCATTACTCTATTTTTAAAAAATGGAGTTCAAAAGTGTCTTCATTTCTAATGCTCAGAATAAGAGATGTGATTTGTACGAACATATGCAGCAATTATGCCAAAACTAAATTTCTTCAGTTCTGTGGTTTCTATGGTAACCAATATTCACTGTATTTCATTTAGACATACACAACAGAATGGAAGATGGTAGGTTTAAGATTTAATAATCTTTGCAAAAATATTGTGCTATAGTACATGATATTTTAATTATGGGTAAGGGGACAGATCAAATAACTAACATGCTTAGTAGCATGAACATTGGTAGTGATCATCTTTAAAACGTATTTGGATGATTCTTGTGGTAATAGAATTTCGGGCGCTCATTTCTAACAGTTGAATTGAATTAGTTTTTTGCTTGAGCAGGGAGATTGTTCCTACTACTGTCAGGTCTCTTTGACCTCCCAGGAATAAGGAAGAGAATAGTAATTCTCCTATTGTTTTGTTTCTGGCCTTGGAATGCGTGAGGAGGGACACTGAAATAGTATTTGGATGATTCTTGTGGTAATAGAATTTCGGGCGCTCATTTCTAACAGTTGAATTGAATTAGTTTTTTGCTTGAGCAGGGAGATTGTTCCTACTACTGTCAGGTCTCTTTGACCTCCCAGGAATAAGGAAGAGAATAGTAATTCTCCTATTGTTTTGTTTCTGGCCTTGGAATGCGTGAGGAGGGACACTGAAATAGTAGACTAGGTAGCACCTTTAGTCAGAGATAGTTATGTTTTATGAGAACCCATGTCGCAGAATGTGAGCAGCTCTTAATCTTCAGGTATTTATTTTCTCAGTACTACTTGGTAGAGGTATAATTCCTGTTTCCTGATTCATGTCAGAAAGGTGGAACTCAAGAATATATATAGAAAGACAAAGTGTATCATTCATGACTATGGCACAGAATACCTGGATTTAATTCCCTTACCTATTACAGATTTCCAGTGTCCTTGTTTTTCATCCTATTTAATTGTCTGTGGGTTTGTTCGTTTGGTTGTTTAGAGTTCATATTTGCACTAAAGTCTGTGGAAAAAGAATAGGGATTAAGTTTATTTGAGTTGCAGATTATCTAGCTGGAACGAACCACAAGAATAGTGGAATACTGGAAAAAAATCAAATTGATTTTGATACAGAACTATTTCAGGTATTTGTATGATAGTAGTAAGATCTCAGCTATAATACTTTTGGTTTTGAATACCATTAGAAGTTTGTGAGAGTACATTATTTGATCTTAATTCCCTTCTTAAAGCTTAAAGTGGCTGGTATAATGGACTGGTTCTTGGGATCTTGTTCCTGTGAGAGGAATAAAATACAACAAAGAACCTAAGGAATTTTTCCTGTCTTTTGTTCTTTTAATAATAATTCTAATCTTTTTATTAGAATTGGTGGTTTTATTAGCCAGCCTATAAAATTCCACATGAAGCCTTGTTTTCAAGTGCGAGACCTGATTATCACTGTAACATATTTTAATGCTGCAAACTGCTGTTTAAACAACGCTGTGTACTATTTTGAAACATCTGCACTAATTGTAGTTTGGGGGAATAATTTCAGGGACATTAATCCCTTTCTGCATATTCTGAAGTAAACCTGGGCTGCATTTCAGTGGTTAAAAGGATTCACTGCATCACTTGAGGACAGGCAGAAATTGTGCAAGAATAGAATTTCTTAATAGGACCCTAAAATGAAATGGTAAAATGCTGTATTTGCAGAAAGTTAACACTTGGAGGTCACGAAATGATAGAATAAAATGAAGATTTTTTATGGAATGTTAGCTCCTTTTAACTATGAATTAGTTTACAATTTTTATTTATGCTGACTGCATTTTGGGGAAGGAGGAAAAATTCCAAGACAAATGGCATAGTCACAGTGAAGCAGGAATCAATGAGAACATTTTAAACAAAATTCTTCTGTGATTTGGCCATATCTATTGTGCTTATGAGGTAGATAATCTCAATTTGCACTTAGTTTACTTAATAGTGATAGAGTTTTGGTGAAGAGGTAAGTATGGGAGTTGATGAGAAAAAGGTTCTTATAGAATAAGCCTTTTATGAAGCATATTTATGAATAACCCGACACTCTGCCTGGGGAGTGGCGTTTATGATGAGAAATAGTAGTACTGGCTTATGTTATGTAGATAGAAATTCTAACATCTGGGTTCTGATCTCTTTCATTGAAAAAATTTTATGGAGGATTTTGCTTTTAACAAAAATATCGTTAGTTCCTCATCCTTCTATTTGAGATGCTGGTATTAGAAATTTATTTTTAGCAGCTGACAAATTACTTCTGTTATAGTAAAGTACCAAGAAAGTAATTAAAATGTTGTGTGTGTTTATTTTAGCTTTAGTCACAATTAATAATATATACAATATACATATATTTTTATAAATATACATATACACGTACCTGATGAAAGATTCACAATGCTTTTTTTTCCCCCTTCTTTATGGTGCAGCATACAATGACTTTTAAAAGATATCCTGTAGTAATAAGTCTAACATAGTGGTTATCTTTGTCAGAGTGAGAAAGTTAGTCTGAATTCTGTAAAACAGTTTGTGCAGAATAACACTTCCTGAAGGTCAGAGGTATATATTACAGAATTGTGAGTGCTAACTCACTGGATTTGGCTTATTTTTTCTGGATAGGACAATATATAAGAAATTTTTTTATTTGTATTTTGATAGCTACAGCTGTGAACATAAATAGTCTAATATTTGTGTATATTGAGGCTAAGATTTTCAACAGTTACTAAATGAACTACGTGCTGACTAATTTTTTTTCCAAGCCTCAGATTGAAATGATACTTCTGTCATCAACTGTGGATTTGTCCAATTTTTTTTTTTTTGGTGGGTTGTTATGTGGAGTGGAATGCGTCTTTGTGTTGTGTATATGATTCCTTATCAGGCAAGTGATGTTCTCACCTTTATCTTAACACATGCTTGAGTATCAGATAATAGCCTCTTCATATGTTGTTCCCAATGTATTACTGGTTATATAAGCAACAACAAATTGAAACTGCTTCTTAAGCTTTTTTTCTGGATTTCATCCTTTCATATGTAGTATTTTTCTCCTCTTTCCTCCTTTCTCTGGCACTATTCTGTCTGTCAATACTTATTTTCTTTGACTTACAAAGAGTTTCAGATTCGTTTATACTCCTTGTTGGAGCTAATATGGTCCATCTGGTCTGACTGTCAGGATGAGCCTGTAGGAGAGTAGAGTATCGCTTTACAGAGTCCAAGAAGCTGACATCCTGTCAGAGATATAGTTAAAAATTCCAGCTTGCCAAGTCGGCATATTTCTTTGAACAACAGTGAGTCCTGCCACTGGCAATAATTGTTTCAGGAAATTGAAAAAGCTACCAAACTTGGAAAAAATAGGTATTAATGTGCAAATGACATGCAAGAATGGCTCATATAATACATTTTCCATACATTTCCCGAGGAGAGTTGCATAGATGAAAATGTGGTGACTTGAAACTTTGTTATATGTATCATGAACTTTATTTAACTTAAAAAAATATTTTCCATAGCTTTAGTTTGAAAGGTTTTGTTGATATTGTTCAGAGTTTCCAAGTGAATTAGTTTGTTACGGTAACAGAGCAATAATGCTGTCTGTATTGCAGTGCATGGAAGTTCATGTAGAAGATCAGCTGTGGATTCAGCATTTCGTTTGGCAAGCTTGGTACACTTACATTCTTCTAACATCTCTTTGGAACAGACTTGAGTTCGAGTTTGGTGGATCAATAATCTGAGGTATGGAGAATGTGAAGAGCTTATTTTAGTCTTGCTCTGTTTTCTCTGTCCGTCCATCCAGTTGGACTCTCAGGCAACTATTTCCCATTTCAGAGAATTTGGAATAAACGTATCTCTACTTTTTAATAATACTACTTACAAGAATATGGAATGCTAAAATCTATGATCTATGTGATCTTTGTTTCCAGTATTTTATATTGATGAAGACTGTAATATAGGTGTTGGGGATTTTTGTCTTTTTACTAGTCAGTTTTTGTAGGTTGATAGTAGTTAGAAGCCACAATTTATTGTGGACTTCTAATATGCCAATTGCACAAGTTGGTCCACCTGGATCTCTGCATGGCAATACAGTTATTTGTCAAATGTATGAATTTTAAGGGTGATAAAATATCTTGGTAAATTACCTCAGCTTGATGTCCTGAGGCTTAACTACTTAAGTTTTCAGCCAGTATTATTTTTCTGAATTATGCAAATTATAAATAAATAATGTTGGTTTTGTTTATTGTAGTAAATCTGAGTTACAAGTTTATATGCAAACAGGTTGATTATTTTCCTTTCATACATGTCTTCTGTCCATTGAGACAACAGTGTTTCAGACTACAGGTTTATGGACCTCCCTTCCATTGACAGTTTCTTAATTAAAATTCATCTCATAGGTTATCCCTTTTGTTTTTCACATTTCTCTAGTTAGTGTTGGTTACGACTGTCATGATAGGCTCCAAAATAACCTGTATAATTTAAAAAGCCAGGCCACATAGGCTGAAATTTGGCAGTCTTGTTTTTCATTTGATTTTTAACTGTAATTTCATTACTTAAATAGGATCCACTGTGTGATTTGTACTGCCATCAACTGTTTAATTGCTGTTTTTTCCTTAGTAGGAAAAGTGAAAATGGATTTGCTAACCTTTAAAAATACTGTAGATATATCACTGATGGAATACGTTTTCTTGCTGATGAAAATAAGAGGTTTTAAGATGTGTATATGTGTATGTATATATGTATGTGTATTATTATTTTTCTAATCAAAAGGCTGAAAAGTACTACCAGCAATAATGTTTGAAAACCAGTCATTTTCCTGTTCTTCTACGGGCAGTAATAAGCCATCCCAAGGTATGTCAGATACGTCTTCTATTGTACAGTTTTCAAATAGTTTAATGAAGGGCTTAAATTTAAGGTATAAGAAATTATTTTGTCTTTTGTATTTGTAATATTATATAACACTATTCCTCTTCCTTGGTTCTTATGTCGCAGTGCTTGAAAAACCTTCATACAAATGATGCACTTGTTGACTTTGAGTATCAGTCATTGACTTACTGGTGTCACTTCATCCTCTAATGATAGTTCAGTTTTCTATCTGAAAACAAAATTGGCTGTATTTCATTTGTCATTTAAATTTAATTTTTAGATTTTAAGGAAACAATAAATAATTCCACTTTCTCACCAAGTTGTATTTCTAGCTTGCTTTTACAAAGGGATTAGAAGACTTGCGTGTATAAACGTTTGCATTTACCAAGGAAGACCAAAGCAGTAAGGGAGTAATCTTTTTTTATGAAAGCTGTTCAAAAATTTCTTTTTTTTGGAAATGGTGGTATTGTTAGTTGCATTAGTGATGTAAAGAAAGTAAACATAATTTTTACAACAACATTAATGTTAATTTAGTAAAATGTCAGAATAATAACAGTAGAAGCAACTAGGGGAAATAAAAGTGATGGTTGGTTTCAAAATCTGAACTTCTGTGTTGTGCTTCAGAGTGCAAGAAAGATACAAAGTCTATATATGCTTTGTTAGGATTGTCCTGTGTAGGCATCCTGTGAAGGTTTCTGGCTCTAGGAACAGGCAGAGCAAGATCCTATTAAATAGGTTTTGATATCCATTTCAGTGGGCTGTCTTTTCAAACAAAATCTTGCAAACCATCTTTTCCATTCCAGTAAGGCTGTTTATGATAAACTAAAGTTAAAAGAGCCTTATGTAACCTACAGACTTTTAATATTTTAGGCTGACACTTTAATTAAGACACTAAGAGATTATTCTTTTTTTAAAAAAAAAAAACCAGAAATCCACAGACTGTATATAAAGGTTATCTGCTTCTATTTTACAGTTTAATCCTTATTACTGTTATTGTTATTTTTGGTTCATCTCCAAGGCACATTAAAGCATTGTATCGCTCTGAACATAATTGGGTTAATGTTTCATGTTTGTAGGACAGCTTCTTAGACTTTTTAGTAGCTCTACTGCTAAGTTTCAGTGTCTTGTTCTGGTTCCTGACACCTTTCATTAGTGACCGCTGCAGTCAGATTCCCATTCTGTGTATTAAATAAATAGTTAACATTCAGTAGTGTGCCACAATATCATTCATTTATGTGGTTATAAGGCTAACAGAGTTTAAAGAAAACATAATTGTGAAATCCGCATGTTCTCGTAAAACAGTTCATTTATGTTATGTAGCTTTAAATTCCCAGCATGGGAACTACTGTTCTGGAACTTCATTCTTTCATAAGGTTGAGGCAAACATGTGCTGGAATTAAGTATTGTATACATAAGAGTAGTCTAAGCTTGCCTCTAAGGCCTTGTGACCTTTTCTGTTTTGCTCTGGGTGTTTCTATAGTAGCTGCCACCTTTGCCTTTTTGGGTTCTGATATTATTTTACCGTTTGGACAAAATCCTTGCTGAGGACTAGCGTAAAATCATCAAACTCGATTCATTTGGGATTAGTTATGTAAAATTAGTTATAGCAAATTGTATTTTAACCCTAGCCCCCTTTATCATCTCATCTCTTTAAAATTATTCCTTCATATTCTTCAAACATTTTTGAATCTCTCTCCTTGTATTTGAGATTGCATTCAAAAAGGAATAACATTTTGTGCACAAAGTATGCATAGTAATAGATGTAGCTGTTACATTATCTTAGTCAATTTCAAGACCAAAGCTTACCAAGTTCCAAATTAAAGGAAGAAAATCAGGTATGAGAAAATCTCACACATGCCCACACAAGTTCAGCAGCCTTCTGTATTCTCTTTCTTTCTCCAGATAAGAACAAGTGGATCACCACAAGGCAACGTAGCTGTGCTTTTGTGAATACTCCATTACCCTGTATTAACAAAGCTATTTGTCACATTCAAGAGTTAGAATTAAAGATGGAGAAATGCTTTCAACAGGTACATTTATGGTTGAAAATGGCCAAGTGCTTTTTATCTTTATAGGAACAAGAATATTTTTAAATAGGATTACTGTGTTGATTTTTATAAAAATTTAACTTCATGTTATATGTACTCTTCAAAATAGTGCCCAGCAGGTTCATTTACTGGTCATGATGTGTCTTTCATCTACTTAACAGTTTTGGCAAATCAAACTATCTTATTAAAATCAATATACCACAATACCATAATGCAATATCAATACATCATAAAGATTAGTAAATTCATATATGACGATTCAGATGCACAGAGTCTAGTTGCTTCAATGATATCATTGTCTGCAAAAGAGTTTTTGATACTACTCTTGAGTAGATAGTCAAATTGAGCTATGTGCCATTTTCTGTCATTTATAGTAAGCAATGTTTTTTCCTGAAGAGTACTTAACAATTCCTTGATTAAAAAATTTCTTTACTATCATATTGAGAGACATGAATTTGAAAATGTTATGGTTCTTTCTCTAGCAGTACATGATGTTTTCCTAGCCTACATAGATTTTGTCTGAACAGAAACAAGTATAAAGGGAAGCTAAAAAAACGGGTAGGTAGATGAAGAAAGAATGCAATATATAGTAAAATCTTCCTATTAACTTCTTTGAGAACATGATTAGTATCATTTAAATCATTCACTTTTGCTGGAGAAGTGTTTTCCAAATGTTAATAAATTTTGCATATGTCTACACTGCAGTAAGGTCTGATCACTGCTTGCACAGACAAGTTATATTTAAATAATTTATCTCCAATACCAACAATAATGTCGTCATAGCAGCACATCAGGAAAACTATCTTAGATTAGTATTCCACAAACGCTGTTAAATACTCTGCAGGAAGATTTCTGCAACTGCAGCATAGATGGTAGAAGAATCCAAGGTGTATGAACAACTGTTATATCTTGGTTTACAGTATAGACATTAATTTGATAGGAAATTTTATATTGCCTCATTCATCTTTATTTAAAATAATGTGAGAATACTGAAATTATTTTAATGTCATAATTTTGTCATCAGTATACATGAATTAGATGGATAAGCATTGACATGTCCAGATATTTATTCATTTTAATGTTAGCTTAAATTGGTTGTGTAAGTCTTGTGCATATTTTCCACATCTCTTGTAAGTTTGTGTTACTTAGGATGCAGAGATTTAAAATAGTCTGAGGCCTCTAGATGGTGACGTCATTATAACTATGAGTTAAGAGGAGAAAAGGTGGGGTTGCTATAGTATGAGTATTTCATTAATGCTCTTAAAAATAAAAATTAGGCATATATACTGAAATGGCTATACTACAAATATAGGCAGTTTGGATTTTACTTGTCTATGTATGAATTTATTTACACCTCTGCTGGTAAGTTAAATATTACCAGCAATGCGTCCAGTTGACATGGAAAACCTTATATCCATACTGCTAAATTCTTACCCTCCAAACCAGGATAGACATTATGCGCACTGCTTTTGAGGAATGGTCCCTGACTCTTTCCAGTTCCTGAACTGTGCTTGGAAACAGTTTGGGAATGGTTTGTGAATGTGGTAATGTCCCTTACCGTAGGTTGTACCAGTAAGATTTAGTAACAGTTTAATGGTGTAGGTGATCAAGTTGCTGGGCCCAGAAAACTTCCCTGGCAGTGTTTAATTTACTGTTGTAGACATAGCCAAAAAGCATGTGAAGTTCAGACAGAATCTCTGCTGTAGTTTTGAGACTAAAAACAAAGTACAGAGGTTAAGAGTGAAAATAGAATTAACAATACTAAGGGATTTTTAAAAAACATTCTACAAAATTGAGTAATACATAACATGTATGCACAAAAGCTGTGTTTTATTACCAGCCATTTGGAGATGCACAGTTTTTAGGAATTCAAAAACTTTGTAATTATTTTAAAATGTTAAAAAGCATTCATCTGTACATACACTAATTAGATCCTCTTATGATACTAAATTCAGTGGCCCATTATGCTTTTTGTTAGGAAACAGAAGAAGTGAATAACAGCTGAGATGTATAGAATCATAGAATCATAGAATACTTTGTGTTGGAAGGGACCTCTAAAGGTCATCTAGTCCAACCCCCCTGCCGTGGGCAGGGACATCGTCAACTAGATCAGGTTTCTCAGAGCCCCATCCAGCCTGACCTTGAATGTTTCCAGGGATGGGGCATCCACCACCTCTCTGGGCAAC
>NW_008796043.1:1963240-1975516 GCF_000699145.1 Aptenodytes forsteri
CACCACTCAGCTTGGTGTCGTCTGCAAACTTGCTGAGGGTGCACTCGATCCCACTGTCTGTGTCATTGATGAAGATATTACAGTACCGGTCCCAATATGGACCCCTGCGGTACGCCACTCGTCACCAGTCTCCATCTGGACATTGAGTCATTGACCACTACCATCTGGATGTGACCATCCAACCAATTCCTCATCCACTGAACAGTCCACCCATCAAATCCATACCTCTCCAGTTTAGAGAGAAGGATGTTGTGGGGGACCGTATCAAAGGCCTTACAGAGGTCCAGATAGACGACATCTGTAGCCCTTCCCGTGTCCACTGATGTAGTCACTCCGTCATAGAAGGCCACTAGATTAGTCAGGCAGGACTTGGCCTTGCTTAAGCCGTGCTGGCTGTCCTTCACGTGCCTTAGCATAGCTTCCAGGAGGAAGTTTATGTTTGCTTTTGCAGTATGGTTATGTGTTTAAGGAGGAGAAAATACCATGGTAAGAATCATACATACAAAATCATACAAAAGAATGCGTTTGTTTTAATGTCAGGTAATTATTTGATGAGATGTTAGTCTGGCTATAAAGTTTGCTCTGTGAACTGTAGAGTTTACCAAGTTCTTCTGTAACGTAGAATGCACCTAGAATAAGCATTCTCAGTGTCTGCAGGATCTAGTTACTTCAGAAAACCAAAAGTGTTTATGGAGAATTTCTCATATCTTTCCTAATCAGTGTTTAATTTTAAAAGATTCAGGATGATCACAGGTCTCAGAACCCACCTAAGTGATGAATTTCTGTTGGTAACAGTTGTTCAGTTATTGATACTTCTGAAATTGTGCCAATTGTAACAATTATCTCAGGTACCTAAATATGAGTAAGGATCCTTATTTTAAGCTCTCGTTGCTTTAAGTTTTGGATTGGAACATGTTGTATAAGCATTCTGAATGTTTCTGCATACTTACTCTGATCTTTGTGAAGTTCTCTACTGTGTACAATTTTCTGAATTTGCGTATAGGGTCAAATTTATTCTCATTTCAGCTTGGCTAGACACAGGGAGAGGACAAGTAATTAAAAAAGGGAGTAGGAAAAAAGTTGGGATGAAACGGCTATTTCTTCATCACATGCTGTAATAAGATGGGGAAAAAAACAAGATTTTCATTTTTTTCTTTCCTGGTTTTCCTATACTGCATACTGTTAAGATTCTTATTAAATGCATGATTTTTGTGTTTTCAGTATAGTTTGCCAGCTACTTATGTTTAGTTCAAAAAACTTTTGTGTGTTTGAGTGACACAATTGCTTGAATCACACTATAGTGTTTGCAACTATGTATCTTTAAAGTTAGAGAGCAAGAGAGGATGCTTGAACATAATTCCTAAATTAAAAATAACAAGTTGAGGAATTGTTTTTTCTAGATATGTTTGCACTGGAGATATCTAGAATATATACAGAGTTGTTAAAGGTTATAAACTTAAAATGTAATCTTAAAATATAAGTTTAAAATGTAATTTTAAAACATAAAACTCATGCAGGTTTTTTTCTAAATTTTACATATTGGCTGCATGTATTTTGAAATACACTAAAGAACTCAGACTTGTCCTAACCTAGGATACAATACCATACAATACAAGTGTATTTCAAAGCCAAGTACTCAGAAAGTACGCAAAATAAGTCTGAATGTGTGACTTTCAATTGTATTATTCATGATGCAGGCTACTTTATGATGTAGTTCTAGTCACAAAGGTAAAAGAGGATTTTGAATAGGAGAATGTATCTTGTGCACTGAGCTTCTTGTCCTGGCTGTTTTGCTCAACAAACCCTGTATTTCTCTGTGTATTTTTACTTCATGTCAGATACTCCTATTGAGTTGTTTTGTGTTTGCCTACTTATCCAACTCCTGTTTATCAAACTCCTGCTTCTGTATCTAATTTGATATCTCTTCCATCACCAGGTCCCAGTTTTCCTGTCCAATGTCTTACTATCTTCCATTACTGCACAGAATTTTTTGTTCTATTCCCTGTGATTTAGATGTATTTTCTGTTGATCTGGGAATGCTTCAATAGTATTTCTTTTGGTCTGTTTTTGGCATAGGCTTTTTGTCTGTTATTCCTTCATGGAAGAAGAACTTTTTTGTGGGGTTCTTTCAAATATATACGTTCACATTATGCATGTATGTGCAATGTAACACTGTGACTGCAGATTTCGTTTCATCTTAGTTGCATATGAAGAACCTGTATGTGCTCTTTAAGCCGCACATGTGGGCATAAGCGGATGGTGGTTATCCTTTCTCCCCTTGTTCTCAACTCCAGTAGGCTAATGAGCCTCTGAAGTTCACATGCGGGCTATGATTTGCTTGTGTTCTTCTTTGACTACTTGTGTTACATCTTTCACCCACTCACTTGCAGGTTAAATTTGTCCTAATCTCATTTTAACAAAGCCCTCCTCATCTCTGCTTTTGAGTCTCCCAGGTTTCAAAAGCTTTTCTGTTGGAAACTCATTAAGCCTTGTGCCTTGATCGTTTTTCCTTTGTATCTCTAAAAAATCTTTTTTCTTCATTGTTGACCCTCAAGTGATGACTTCCCTTAAACTGATAAAACTGAAACTACATCTGACCTGCAGTGGCAATGTATCTGTGTCTGCACAGATACAGCACTAAATGCTTCTGCCACTTAGAAGAGTCTGGAAAGTATAGCATATATTGCTCCTCTATATTCAGAACTTGGAAAGAGTAACAGCTTTTCTACAACAGCTTCTCTTTGGCACATCCTTGGGTATGAGGACAAAAATTGAAGATATGTGCAAGTACAAGATGTAAAGAAATCTGTTTCTTGTATTTGTTATATGGGAATTGTACAACTAATAATTCTTCTGTATGACTTGCAGTGTTTTTTAACAATTATTCCATTTAACTAGCCCCATTTAAATGTGTAAGATTCAAGAAAGGAAATTTTGACTTAGTGAATGTAATATTTACTTAACAATGCTAATATAAATTCAGTCTAAAATTTTTTAGTGTCAGTGGTTTTTATCTACAGGATAACAAAACAGGTCAGTGCTGAATCTATTGAAGATATCTGGTTATCATTATCCACTAAGTTGGGTTTTAAAGAAGCTGATGTATCTTGTGAAGGTAAAAATATTTCATAATACTCAGTCTGAGTGGTAAAAGTTACTTATCCTCATTTAATATATGCTTTGCATTTGTAATAATAGTTGCTTGTTGCCTGCTCTATGTCTTATGTAAATGATGTGAGTATCCTTTGAAATCTGGGTGTATCATCTGTCAAGCTGAAAGACACATACATTTTAAATGTTATATGAGGTACTATTAAATCATCCTGTTTGCAAGAAGATAATTTACGTTTCTGTATTTAGATTCATACTGGTTTTTATTCCATCTAGGATTTGAACCAGCTGAACTAGTTATGTTGGTTGTTGGAAATTCTAGGGTTTTTTTTCATTTAGTTTCTGTAAAACAAATAACTGCATTGCTGTTACAGGGTATTCATAACGTACTCCCAGCGTAGAGTTCTGGTTTTTACAGTTTGCATCTTTACTTGGATATTTTTGAATTAAGTTTTAAATATTAAAGAGATTGTGTGCAATTTTTTTTAAGCCAATGTGCAACCTTTTAAGTACTACTAGCCTGAGGCGATCCTGTCTGCAGTAAATTGTGTGATAAAATTTCTGTTGATGGCAGTGAAGCCAAAATTTCACTCCAGATTTTAAGTAGTTGTCCTTCTTTTCAATGCTTGTATTTTTAATCAAAATAATTTAGGGAATTATTGACTGTGGAATCAAAATGGAAATGTCTTGGACTCTGCAGCATATATAATTCCCATTTTTTATAGATCAGGACAATGGATGGTGACCTCAAAGAATCTTTTATCGAAACAAATAACTGAGGCATTTTTGATAGCCAAATTTCACAGAATGAAATGTTGATGATTCATGTGTATCACGAGTAAAACAGTGCTGTTGGGATGTTACACTGAATATTCTTAGAACGCCAAAGACTTTAATGAAGTCATTGATACTTACTTAGGAAAATAAAATGAAATAATTATTCTTTAAAAAATTGAGATGATCAGGAACTTGTACTATTATTTGGAGGATTACTTACCCAAGCAACGAGGCAAAGATAAAAATTTTGTACCATCTTTATTAATACATTTTTGTTGCACTCTGCATTGGAAATAAGCTGGAAAAAAATGCTATTGAACGTGAAAGTTCTGTTTGTAACCACTTGTGCTTGCCTTGATAGATGTGAAGGGGCTAGCTTTATATTGAGAAAGAAGTTGGAATAAAGAGTGTATGTTTAAGCCTTCATAAGAAATAATTATAATGTATTTTTAAAGACAGCAATGTAACCAATTGTGCTTACTGTGATACATGTGAACAGGCCAACTTTGTGTTGAGAATGAAGTTCGAATAAAGAGCGTATGATTATATAATATATATAATATATGAAAAAGCTTTGGAGTTGGAGAAACTCCGAAGGAAAAAGTTTGGCATGAAAATTGATTGTATGTCACTTTGGAGGCTTCAGCAGCTCCCCGCAGCCTTTCAAAAAGGTATTGAAAGTTAGTATTGAAACTAAGATTATTAGTTATTTTTCAGTCAGTTCATTACCAAGAATAAGAATTATGATATGACTATAGTTGTGTTTGCTGTAATAGGAGTACAATATTTACTCTTCTGAATTTGGTATGTTTGAATATATATCCAGAAAAAAAATATGGAAAGTACTGTGGAATGTTCAGCATCGTTTGAGAAATAGCGTAAGAGTAGACAAGACACTCTTAAGATGATAATAAATACTCAGTTTGGGACAAGGAGTGAGAAGCTGAAACAGAATTATAAAATAATGCATTTGAGTTAAACCATAGATTAAACCACAAACAAAAAAAATAAATTTGTTTTGAGAAAAATTAAAATGTGGTAAACCTGAATAAAGTAATTACATATTTAGTAGGAATTGTTTGATGTAACCATTGATAGGTCTCCTTGAAATCCCAGATTCTAAGGACGTTTACTGTTACCTTTTGTGGTAAGCTGGCATCTACACAATAGAATTAAAGAAAAAAGAAAAAAAAAAAGCAGCTACTTAGCAGCTGTTTGCTGTTTGTCTTCTGACTCACGATCACAAGCAGGTACCATCTGAACCGAGACTTATAGAAAAGTTGCATAATTTGTAACAGTGGGTTCCTGAATGTAAAATCACAGTTGGTGATTTTACATTCAATTTTACTCACAATCCAGAGTGTGGTGACAGTGCAAGAGTCTTCCATAACAGCGTTTACCGATGGGTAAACACTGAGTGAAAATCAGTGTATAATGGAGGCAAGCCAGGAGTCATTTAGTCCCAAATGCCTTTTTTCCTCTCTCTTTCCTCCTCCCCCACCCCCCCCAGAAGGCAAAATGTCAAATAGTGCACATCCCTAACAATATATGAGAACAATGTATGTTGTTTGTTTTTGTTCAGGGTTTTTTTTCTTATTTTAGCCAATGGCTAACTCTTGACTTGGAAGCTAGAAACCTGTGTTAAGGTTGTTACCAGTTTGCAGAGATTGCTCTGCTTAAAAGCAATTGCCTCTGAAGGACAATTTATGATGCCCTGAAAACAGAGGAGGAGATCGAATAAAGAATCAGAATTAAAATTCAGTTATAGGTTAGAAACCACTTTCAGGAGAAAATCCTGTGGCAATGGAAAGGTCAATTTTACAGAAGCAAAGAGCTGCAAGAAGAGAAGGTTGATAATACAATCTTCATTCTTCAGCACAGTAGTTCAGGATTTGAGCTGCAGAGATGTTACTTTTTACTTTTTGATGTACTTACCTACAGTGATGCAGCAGTAAATCATTTTTGTGTGTTGCTATACGTTCCTGCTACTTTTACTTTACTGTTTAGCATTCTCTATTAACATCAAAAGTTTGGAGTAGTGGAATAAAATTAACACATTTTCGATGCTGTTAATATATGCAATGATACAGTGTTTAAAAAAAAAGGCAAAATAAACCAGCATGAAGTTTGGCTGTGAAAATTAACCAACTCTTCTCCCTTGATCTAACAGTGGGCTATGTCAGTATGACATTGTGTCCTTGGAGTAAATTTGTAATTTTCAGGATTACAACTTTTCATAGTATTATCTATAAGACAAAAATTATGCTAAAATGGAATTGAGGATAAAGGGAAAAGACCCTCAGGGATGTTATAATTATCCCTAATCTAAGTGTTACAAACCCAGGAGATTCTTAATTAAGAGTTTGCATGACCTATTCAGAGTAGACACTGAATCCTGTTATTTCTACAGACTTCCCTTGATTTCCGTTATTGCTAGTTCCTGCTGCATCTATGTCCTGGTAACTGCAGTGACATAACCTATCTTCAGTAATTACCTTCTCTGAAATACAACGAAAATCCAATGTAAAACACATTTTATTCATCTTAGTGTTAGGTATCACTCTGTATGATGTAGAAAAGCCACTTACTCATACAATGTCTCTTTAACTTTTAGTAGCAATGAAATAATAATTTTGTAAATTTGTGATTTATGTCTTCTTAACACAGCAAAATTTATTGACTGTTAAGGGATTGCATTGAATATTCTACAGCTACTTCTCAGAGCTAGAGAGCCTCTTTTTCTCAGTAAAATGTGTTTCTCTCTCAAATTTATGGCAAAGTTTACTGCTCTTGAGACATTTTCTTTTTTTCTTATCTGATAATCTTACTTTCCCTAGTTTCATACCAATAGTTTTTCCATATAGAACATCAGCTGCTGCAGGACACCATCTCTAATAAGCTTTTTTTTCCTGAGCAAAATAAAATATATGTTGTCATTCAGCAATCAGTGGTCTAGTCACATATTTTCTTGTAAAGACCTGTAGGAAATTTATGCCCAAGTCAGAAAAGTAAATGCAGCAAACTGAACTAAGACTGACATACTTCTGTGTGTCAACATGAATATGTTTTGTTTGTTGGATTTGAGTTTGTATCTTTAGTTTAGCTTTCTTGAAGCCACATTTAGTTCAGGAAGTGTCCCTGAACTGAAAATAGTTGGCATATTAAGAGGATGTGGGATTTGTACTTGCTCTGTTCTTCCTCTGCATCCACATACGTCTGTTCCTGGAGACTAGGAAGCTCAGTGGAGCTGTTATATGTGTTATAATAGCCTCTTCTAGATATGCCTTAAGGCTAAATGTTTTAATTTCCTTCATAAAAACAAAACCACCCCTCACTTTGAAGATTTGCTTGAATTACGTACTAGGATTATTAAGATGAGTTTAAAAACAGTTCCACTGCTAATGCAATATTTGGATCTGTTGCTGGAGACTAGGAAGCTCAGTGGAGCTGTTATATGTGTTATAATAGCCTCTTCTAGATATGCCTTAAGGCTAAATGTTTTAATTTCCTTCATAAAAACAAAACCACCCCTCACTTTGAAGATTTGCTTGAATTACGTACTAGGATTATTAAGATGAGTTTAAAAACAGTTCCACTGCTAATGCAATATTTGGTGATGTCTTTTGTAATCAATGTCCTCTTTTGTTCTTCAAAGTAGTTTACAGCAAAATTTTGCAACTCTTAGTGTTATGACAACATATTTCCTAATCTCACTAAGTATTCATGATGTCACTCTGATACTCATATTTTGTTATGCTAATTATCTTTTTAACAGAATATGAAATGTGTGTTCAAGATACCTTGGAGCTACAATGGCATTTTGATTGTAAAAGCCGTCAGCTGCGACAGGTACAAAACCAAATACTTAAGACAGAAACAGTTAACGGAAAGATTCAGAAGGACATAGACTTCATGAAGAAACACAGCCCTCTGCTGGAAGAAAAGCTTAATCTAGAGGGTGAAGCTGTGAAGGATGTGTTACTGGCTTATGAAAAGGTAAATGCAAACAAACGAAGATTCTTTTAGAACCTTTCCACTACACAAGTGCATACCCTTCTAGAAAACAGCAATCTTTTGGAAGTACCAAAGTCTGTTTTAAATTTTGTACACAAAGACTGTGAATTGTGTGCCTATACTGCTACATACAGGCACTCAATGCAGACGGAATCCAGGGAGGATAATGCTGTTGGCCTTTAATAAATGTCTCTTAAGCATATACGGAATGTAATTCTAACTTTGTAAGTTGATTTCGTGTGGGATTTTTCACGGGAAAGGTAGAAGGCACATATCTGATATTTGCATAGATTCTTGTCAGATTTCTCACAGACATCAGTGTTTGTTCTAGAATTTGGAGATGTTAGAAGCTGTCAAAAAATGTTTGTAAGATTTAATTGTTTTAAAGTGCTGATGTACATTTTTCCTAATTTATTTGTTGATAATATTTATTGATAATAATATTGATAAGAATTTATTGTTTGTTGATAATAAATGCCTAATGTGGATAATGTCAAGCTGAATAATCAAAGTGTAGTAAAGTTGTAGGTAGCTTAACATTGATGTCTAAAAAGGGAGGTATACTGTGCTACTTCAAGTACAGATTTTATTACTAATTATTATGTTTTCTGTATATTTTCTATAGTAAGTCTTAAATACAAATCCACAGATTAATCTCTTTTTCAAGGTACTTACAGTCTAAAACTGGTCTTTTGTTTGTAGGAGATTCTTAATAAATATTGTTTATTTTAACTTGTTTTATTTTGAACTTCTCATATTTTGAGGACTCAACAGTCATGTCAAAATACTTCTAAAATTAAAAAGAGTTAATTGCCTATTGCACAAATAATATAAGAATTATCATGAATTAGTTCTGACCTATGAAATAGCTCACCATTCTATCAGTGTTATGAGACATGTTCAAAATACTGGCTAATTAAAATCAAGTTGGTTATTTTGTTTTTTATTTTGTATCCTTTTTTCTTGTTAATGTCTTAAAATATTTTGTATTCAGTTTAAATATTGAGGTGTGCTAAAATACAACTCAGGAAGTAGACTTAAAATATTCTTTTTCTAAAGACTATTTTAAATAAATATGTTTTTTCAGGGTGGTTTTTTTCCCTTTCTTTCCAAAAAGTGACACTACCTATCATAAGAAGATAGATTTGGTGTTACTGTAACTTATTTATATATTTCATTTCAACAAAATTTCTAATTGTCAAAATATTAATGACTTTTATTGTGCTCTAATTTATATGCTGTTCATTATTCAGGTTTGTTTTTTCCTCCCATGGCCTCAAAAAAGCAGCTGATACTTAATTTTCTTTGCAATTAAAACAATTATTTAATTTTGAATCTCTAGCTTTTAATATCCAGAGAACTAGTTTGAGCAGTGAAGTGCTAGATTCTAATAAAGATTTTATATCATGTTATTTGTTTATATTTGTAATATTTTAAAAAGCAGAGACAATAGACGTGCCTATCTATTTGAGAGTTGTTAGGAACTGGGTGTCCTGGTACTATTTATACCATTGAAAATTGTGTTCATTGTCTGCATTGTCTCAGGCCCTCTTTTACACAGGTGATTGCTGTCTTGCACATCCTGTAGGAGATGTTGAGGTAATGATGCTGTCAGATTACTGAGTGAAACCTCAGTGGCTTCTTTTAACATTATTTCTTTCTTTCTGCTCCAGAGGTCACTATCTTCCCATGGAAGTAGCCACCTTTTCAAAGTTTTGTAACAGAATGAAAGCCCTCTTGCTAACATTTCTTTATGTTATGCAATTTTACCACACACATTCTGTTGTCTTTCACTAGGATTGTATCTGTTGCAGACCATGCAGAATTTGTTAAGTTGTATGACATCACAAAGTACTACCTCAACTTTAAACTTCAATTTTTAAACTGCAAAGAATCAGACAAATCTTGAAATTAGTTTTTATTTTAACCATTATGTATGATTTTTTATATAACATCTTTCAGAAAACTTGTTTTATTTTCTTAGACATCAAAAATATATAGCGATGTTCGTTGTGAACTCATGGAAATCCAGAAGGCAATGAAAAGAATTGATGAAGAATCTGAAAAGAAGATAAAATCTATGTATGAGGAAATTAAATATGCTGAGGGACTATTGAGTCAATACAAGTAAGAGCTATTCAATATGGTTTTATAATGTCCTGTTAGTTTTAATAGTGGCAATCAAACTATAGAAAATTTGCTTTTATTTTAAATTCTGATTTTTGTAAAATTAAAATTAATAGAATTGTACATAAAAGAAGTGTTTACTTTGTTTGTCTTAGCTTGCATTAGCAGAATAAGGAAGGGATGATGTCCAGAAATAAACCCAAATGGAAAGTTCTATGAATTGACTCCTAAAGCATGCCATTTTTACCTTATTTTACTTACTTATGAATTTTTAGTCCCTTTGACAGAACTTTTTGCTATCATTCTTATAGACTGCACAAATTACTTGCATTGAACATCAGCATTTATCATAGTACCGTAGTTGTAATTATAACTTAATTTTGAACTTGCATATTACCCAGAACAATTCTAGCCAACACCACATACTTTTGAACTTATCAAAATACCTTGTCTTTCTTTCTTTTAGCAAACAAACAAAATTACTGTAACTTTATTGGATTGCAAGGTAGCTTCTGTATGGCAATGACTTATGTTGCCGTTTCTTCACTGTAACCTCTTGTCAGGCTATTAACCCCTGAATTATCAAGTGGAGCTATAGTAACAGTAGAACACCACTAATGGCCAGTCACTGACAAGTAATCTCTCCTTTCTGTCACTGAACGTACAGATAGAGTCAGCACCAAGAATAACTATGCCAAAGAACAAGAATACCAAGTACTTTCATGTTTGGTAGGAGGTTGCACTCGGCTTTGCTGCATATGCCTATGGCTTGTTGCCAGGTTTTATTTGGCAAAGTAGCAAGTGACACAGTGGCTCTTTTTCACTTGAGATGAGGAAAGCTTACAGGCATAATTGAAAGACATCAGTTAATTTTCGAGATAACCTTACTGGCGGTAACAGATGTTTCCGTATTGCAGCCATGTGACAGCAACTGTTCTTCAAATACCAGGTATTTCAAAATCAATGGAGTGTATACATTTTGTAGTAAATAATCAAATTTGGTTCATTCTATTAATTCAGAACTACCTAGATTCACTAGGAATTTATATGCCAGTTCCATAAATCCAGTTGTGCTATGTACTACCTGAGTTGGGACAGCATGCACTGCTTTAGTATTCCAGAGAGTTGATGTAAGAAAGTGCCTGATGTACAGTAGTGGCTGTAAACCTGTCCTGCTCACTGATGCTTACATCCATTCAGCTCGCAGGAAGTACTGCAAACACAAAATACTCCCTTATCATTTTTAGAAGAGGATTATTTTTGTTGGACTAACAGTGGAATTTAGACTTCACAAAGTTCCTGGCAGTAGAGTTAGGTCCCCCAAAGAGATGGGCCATCTGTGTCTGCTAGATAACTGGGTGATTCTAGAATGCTGACAGTCTTTCCCTATGCTTCCAAATATGACTGTGAACTACAAGAACTACTCTTCACACCAGTACTGATGTAGTATTTGTAAGAGCTGTTATTCAGTTCTGCTCAGTGAAAGCCTATTTGCCAAAGATGGTTCTCATCTGTACATATGTAAGAATCTTATGCCACATGTCAGCCCGTCTTTTGTCAAGAAAACATCAAAATCTAGGAATTGTTACTAGCAGAAATAAACTTTGTGATTTTACATGTTTACAGGCCAGCAGCACCCTGCCAGACTTTCTAAAAAGACAGAAAGTAAGCAGTTATGAATAGCTTATTGTCATGGTTTTACCCCAGTAGGTTAGCTGAGCCCCACACAGCTGCTCGCTCACTCCCCCTGAGCAGGATGGGGGGGAGAATCAGAAGGGCAAAAGTGCGAAAACTTGTGGGTCGAGATAAGGACAGTTTAATAGGTAAAGCAAAAGCCGTGCACACAAGCAAAGCAAAACAAGGAATTCATTCACTACTTCCCATGGGCAGGCAGGTGTTCAGCCATCTCCAGGAAAGCAGGGCTCCGTCACACGTAACGGTTACTTGGGAAGACAAACGCCATCACTCCGAACGAACAACCCCCTTCCTCCTTCCTCCCTGCAGCTTTTATTGCTGAGCAGATGTCACATGGTGTGGGATATCCCTTTGGTCAGTTGGGGTCAGCTGTCCTGGCTGTGTCCCCTCCCAACGTCTTGTGCACCCCCAGCCTACTCGCTGGTGGGGTGGGGTGAGAAGCAGAAAAGGCCTTGACTCTGTGCAAGCACTGCTCAGCAACAACGAAAACATCCCTGTGTTATCAGCACTGTTTCCAGCACAAATCCAAAACACAGCCCCACACTAGCTACT